>NC_042623.1:2667513-2945647 GCF_901001135.1 Rhinatrema bivittatum | reverse complement strand
CAGAGGCATACGTTTTGTTTAGGTTCTTTAATTTGTTTCCCAGGTCACCTCCATTTGTTTGGTTAATTTTAAATGAAAAAAAAAAATCATGTATTCATTTTATTTATTCATTCGATTACCATTCAAGTCAATGGAAGAAGCACAGTAGCCTATTTTTCTCTCCAAAATTGGGCTTTTCTCATTAATTCTAATGAAACTTTTGGGAAGATATCAGATGGGGGAAATAAGTGCAACGCACCTGGACTGTGGCAAATTGACACCAAAAGTAGCAGGGATAGCCTAAGTGGCACCATGAGGGGGCACAAGGATGCCAGCTCTGGCAGTTCTCCAAAGCACAGTGAGAGGAGAACTCTGTGCATCGCCAGCTCCATGCGGTTTTACCTCTTCAACGTGCATTTTCTGCGCCTAAAACTAACAGCCAACGCAGCAGGGATCTTTCCACACAGAAAACCTGCTTTTGTAACCCTGTGCAAAAGCATAGGGTCCACACATTTAAATCCAATGCAAATGAGGTCATTAACTATTACCCTCCTATGCAGGGAAGTGCATACAGATCCCTGTGGTCTAATGCATAGCGTTTAATGCTGAAATTTAACTCCACCTCAGAGGTTGGGTAAGGTTTACGCATAATTCTCACAGCTAGTGTCAGTAAAGTTTTTCTGCGTGTTGCGTCGGAGGTGGACCTTGGGCTGAGATGGGGTTGACGCAGCCCGCAGGAAAGGACCTACGGGTCCCCACTGTCAGCTGGTGGAGTGGGTGAAGCTAAAAGCCGCTGGAGTTTCACCTATACCAGCCCTTGTTCCCCTCGGGTTGAACCTTTGGGTGCCGGGGCTGGCAGGACTTAGGTGGGCCTCGAGGTTAGCTAGAGGTGGAAGGTGATTCAGCCTAGAGAGGGCAGCCGGTAGATGGCGTGGTCTTATCCTGGACAGGATTCGGTACTGGAACTCAGGTGCCAAAGGAACAATAGGTAACTGGAGGCACTCAAGCAAAAGAAGGCCTAAGCCTTGTAAGTCTAAGTCCAGAGGATAGGCGAGGAGAGGCATCACTGACAGGCGAGGATCAGACCGGCGGCAAGTGGAAGCTGAGGCAAGCAATGTAGAACTCTGGACATAGGATAGTCTGTAGCGTAGTCGTTCAACGCGAGGGTCAGGACACGGAGAAGGCAGGCGTGGTCAATCAAGGCAATGGTCCGGGGCTGGAGAGAAGCTGGAGAGTAGTCAGGCGTAGTGAAGCTCTGGGGCTGGAGAGAAGCTGGAGAGTAGTCAGGCGTAGCGAGGTCAAATCCAAAGAGGCAGACCAACATATAGATGAAACAGGAACAAAGAGAACAGGAACCGGGAATCACAGGAAGCAGGAACACCACAAAGACACAGTTCTGTGATCAGCAACGAGTGCTCTGAGTACGAGGAGACCTGTTGCAAAGGCAACGTTATGGAGTGAGGCCTGAGCTTTTATACGCTGAAGAGTCTGACGTCAGCATCTGGGTCCGCGGCCAGGTTCCTGCCGTGGGTCCTTTAAAAGAACTAATGATGCGCATACGCGCCCCTAGGAAGGGGCGCAGTGCTGATGGTGGCGTCTCTCCGCGAGCCATGTGGAGAGGCCCGATGAACAGGAACAATCTTGACTAGCAACACTGGGTGGCATGGCAGGGCCGGAGGCACTGGAGGGAACCCGAGGTCAGAGCTGGCGGCCCACTGTCGCCAGCGAAGAGGAGCCAGGAGCTGGAGTCCTTCTTAAAAAGGTGAGAGGGTCACGCCGCAGAGCTGCCACGGACGGCATGTGTAATACTCCGGCACGATGGTATATCTGCATTTCTTTTTTCTGCTCGCTTATCTCTTGCATGTATGAACCAGAATAAGAGGAGTTAGAGAGGAAAGCAAACATGATAGAAGAACTACAGCTGATGAGATGAATGAGAGAGGCGCATGTGGTCCAGACAGCTGTGATCCAGAGACCATGCTGGCAAATGGGGCTTTCGGGAACAATGTGCTGTAATAATAACTGGCAAAGTTTACAGTTGCCAAAAAGGAAAAGAAGGATCAGCAGGCGAAAACTGCGTGGAGTTTACACACATTTACACACGATGCAATAAACGTTTGCATGCAATGCCACTTGCACACATTTCTCCATTTATGCATGTTACAGCTGCATTGATTTGCATATTGTTTACTACATCAGGCACACAGGGGTTGTGGTTGTACTATTAAGAAAAGAGGTGCACTTATTGAGCACCCGTTTTTTGCAGGTGTCTTTTTGTATTTGCCTACAAGACTTCTAAAGAGGGCACCAAATGAGGCGTAAACTCTCAAAAGCAGAACTGCCAAAATGGCACCAAAAATGGCATCTACACAACAAGTGCAAATACATTTTTTCTGGTCAAAATTCAAAAGTTCACGCCAAAACGGCAGGGTTTAAAACTCCTTCATTAATGTTTGTTTAGTGCGCTCCCGATAAAAATCTTGGGACTGTTCATGACACAGGTATGTTTTGTATGTCAGTGAGTTGCATTGTCATTATCTGCCCCGCTCCCAGTTTCCTGTATTTTGCTCAATATATCTTTCCTTTTACTACAGATTGTTTTGTTGTTAAAATTGGCCCCCCGAGGCAGCCGGACTGGCGAAACACGGGTCCGTGTTGGGGGATTTGCTGTATAATACTGTGTTTTACCAAGAGGAGTAGCCGCATTGAGAATAAAAAAAACACACTTTTGAATTTTGACCAGAAAAAATGTATTTGCACTTGTTGTGTATATACCTTACGTGTTGAGTGCAACGCTTGCTCCAGTGTGACATTGGACCAAAAATGGCATCAACATCCCAAGGCACTAAGAAGGGAGAACAAAGCAGAAAAGATGGCATAAAAGACCTGAAAGTATCAATAAAGGGACAAAACAGCATGAAGAGTGCATCAACACACCAAGGCACCAAGAGAGATGCAATGCCGCTCTGCACAGTGGCAGGAACACCTCAACGTGTAGCGTCTGGGATATGACATCGAGGCAGAGTGAGAGCAAGACCCTCAAGGTGCAAAGTCTGGGTATGGTAGCAATGTTGAATGGAAGAAAAACTCCTAAGATTTAAGATAAAGCATATAGCAGCAAGGCAGAGTGGCTTGGGAGATATCTGTTGAAGCAATTGTCACTTGTCAGATTTAGTATAAGACAATGATCTGTCATCAATTGTGACATAAGCTTTTAATACTTTCCATACTTGAAATTGATCTTGCTTTTGGGTAGAATTTTGTGTTGCTTGTGAAATTTGCTTTCCAGTTTAAACTTTTGTCACAAACAGAACATGATCATGGTCTCTCATCAGTGCGACTGTTCTTGTAATTTACGAGGTTTTCTTTATTTAAAAGCTTTCCCCATATTCTGCAGCTGAGCACAGTCTCTGCCCTTTGTTGATTTTCTTGTGTTGCATTAGTTCTCCATTTGTACTGAAACATTTCCCATATTCAAAACATGCAAAAGGTGTCTCAGGACAGTGTTTCCAAATGGGTTTGTTTTGTGCATACCTTGACAAGAATGAACCTCATTCATACGCCAAGGAATGTTGAGAATGATCTCAGTCCCCCAAATTTACTTCTAATACACTTCTTAACACTTGCATTGATCTTTGCTTTCTCAATACGATCCACCTCTATCAGCAACGTCATTGTCTTTCTCCTTCACTACAGTATCTTGTTTTCTAGCATCAGTCTTCCTGTCAGTGGGAATAAGAATGTTCCAAGTGATCACAACTTCTTTATTCTCTTCTCTTCTCTTCTTTTTTTTTTTAATTTTGCATATTTCAAATTTGACAAATCAAATTCATAATGATTACATAATTCAGGAGTACATAGTATAACATAAAGTATGTTATCCGAGGAGAACATATATTGTATAAATTACTCTCCAACAAATAATCTAGACTCCCTGTTACAAAACAATATCATTGGGGAGTTCCTATTGCAAGCAAACACTCATACATAATTTTAAACCAAACATTGAGAGATTAAGGAGTATACACCATTTTTCCTACAATACGAAGATGATGTTATTACTCTGTCTCATTACTCCTACGGCTCTCCAAGTATTTCTCTAACTGTTCAGGTTCATAATAAACAAATCTTATACCTTCTACTTTCATTATACATTTACAAGGAAATCTAAGGTTTATCTAAATCTCAAAGGTTCTGGCCTGATTTGCAAGAACTAGAAATTTTGTACGTCTTATCTGAGTCTCTTTAGAGACATCAGGGTATACCCATAATTTTTCCCCTAGGTACAAACAAGATCTTTTATTTAGATATAATTTTAATATATCATCTCTATCTTCTGATGACTGAAATTTCACCAGTAAAGTTCCTCGCATTTCTATTTGAGATCTATAAGAAGTCTCTATTAACTCAGTAACATTTAATGCCACATCTTCTTGTAATAAATTTCCATTTGCTTGATCTTCTTCTTTCTTCTTCGGTAAAAAGTATGCCTTTAAAATCTTTGGAAACTTATCCGATGGTAATAACAGAATTTCTTGAAAATAATTCTTTAATTGTTCTTTTGGTAAAGTCATTTTACACTTCGGAAAATTCAATATCCTTAGGTTATTATATTTAAGTGAATTCTCTATATTTTCCACCTTTTTCCCCAACATAGATTCTCCTTGGATTATAGAAAGCTGTACTTGCTTATCTGGTTTAATTCTTCATCCACTTTCACCAAATTAACTGCACATTTATTTGTTTCTGGGGTCAAATTATATAAAGTTTGCATTTCTTTTATATTTGAAGACAAAGTCAACAATGCCCTTTGGGTCGACATTACTGCCTGCCATATGAGCTCCACAGTCACAACTTTAGGTTCATCATCCAACAAAAAAGGCATTATATTTATACTTTGCGGTAGAGAAATACCTTGAGAGTCTGGAGATCTTTGAGTCTGAGAAATCTTCACTGCTAATCCAGCTCCCATTTCGCTGGTTGCAGCTCGGTCTAAGCCAAAGTCACCCTCCACTTGTGGGGAGGAGATGAACGGGTCTCCCAATCTCTCTGATGGCGCAGTTTCTCCAGCTGCAGCTTCCCCGATAGGGCTCAATTCAAGCGATGCCATCCATCCTTGTCTTTAGCCTAAGTGCACCACGGTCTCAGCGTCATCTGGTGGATTAGGGGTTGTAGGAGCCCCGGGACTTAGCGTGGTTTCTCCCAGGAGCAGCGGTGCTTGCTTTCCACCTAACCGCTCAGCGGGCCCCTTCCGGGGATATTACCTCCATCTGGGGTCGGAAGCCCGTCAGTGTTGTCTGGATCAGCACAGGTCTAGTAGGGGTCAGGGCTCCCTCTCTGACCTGGCCTTTGCGTTTAGTATGAGGCATCTTTCGAAACCTCCAAAAACTGTTTCAAAAAGAAAAGAACAAGAAATAACGCTGTCGGAGCTTCACACACCAATGTCTCTCACACACGCCATCTTGGCCACTCCCCATTCTCTTCTATTCTTTTAGAGTTGTGCATGTTTTCTGTTGTGCCTACTTTTATTCCTTCTGACTGAGGGTTTTGCTATAATCTGTATACATAGAGGTCCATATTCAAAAGCCATTTAGATGGATAATGTAATAGGTTTCCATCTAAATAGCTTACCCAACTATATTCTACCCTTATCCAGCTAAATTCTAGCTGGGTAGCTAATTATCTGGTTAGAATTTAGCTGGATAAGAGGGGGGCATTCTGGGGGAGGACAGGAGGCATTCTAGGGAGGAGTGGAGTTAGCCGCATAAATTAACTCTCTAACTCCTATATTTGGAGTTAGCCAGTTACCGTCTGTGGCTAACTCTGGTTGGGCAGTAGGGCTGCCCTAAAGTTAGCTGGTTATACATAATTGGCTAACTGTAAGATAGCCAGGTATGTATAACTGGCTAACTAGCACAGCCAAACAATGGCTGAATATGGATCCCATAATGTCAGTCTTCAGTTTCAGATTTGTTAAGGGCTGTTGCCGTGCTGATGAGACTACAGAATGGTTTAAAACGAGGCAACCTCAGACCAGTTTGCCCGAAACATTGCCCTAAGGATCTGGCGTGGTCCTCAGATAGCTTAAAAGGGGTTGCTGGTAAAGGCCCAGTGTTTAGGCAACTAGATGGCTGAGGGCTGCAAGGTGAAGCAAGACCCCCGAGATGGTATGTTTGGAGCATGACAGGTAAGTAGTATCTCAGAAAGACCCTGAGATAGTGCATGTGGAGCATGGCAGCTAGAGTTACCAATTAGATCCTGCCTGTACCGGTTGTTGTCCAGCACAGCCGTATGCTTGCATGGGAAGCATAATTAAACGAGTCAAAGATTTTGTTTCATTCATGCGCCCTCTCCATTAGTTTTAGAGATCCATGAACAAAATAAAAATGGTCTCCTTTACTGCATTTTACCAATTCATTTCAAACGAATGGGTATCCCTATTAAGCATCCATCAGAATATGCTTCAGCAGCTCCTTCCAAAGAAGAAACCTTTTAAAGCTACAGTTGAGTATATTTGCTCTCAGCCTACCAGACTGTTCTTCCATAGTAACAAAAATTTGGAATTATTTTTATTTATTTAAAAAGTTTTATATCCCACACAATTAGGCATTTACATGTCCATCTAGGCGGCTTACAATCAAATAAACACAATTTAAAACAAACTTAGCAAAACAGAATAGAACAAAGTTTTATAAAAGTTTAGCATCATAATGGTCCAGCCAGAATAATGTGTTGATTATTGTACATGGTAAGCATCATTAAACAGATAAGTTTTTAGCATTTTTTAAAATTCTTTCTGGTTAGGGATCATTCGGATAAATTCAGGGATAGAATTAGAATGAGTAATCTAGTTCAAAATGATATATTTAGTCTCCCAGAACCAGAATAAATAGATAAATCCCTCCAATATGATTCTGGATATTCAGTGATTTTAAGGCTAGAAAAGGAATTATATTCCTGGCACTGGAAAGCAGAAACCAAGTGCCTCCATTATGCATGTAACTGATGCACAGGAGCAATGCAGGCTCCCAGCCCTGTATCAAGTGCCTCCATTATGCATGTAGCTGATGCACAGGAGCAATGCAGGCTCCCAGCCCTGTATCAAGTGCCTCCATTATGCATGTAGCTGATGCACAGGAGCAATGCAGGCTCCCAGCCCTGTATCAAGTGCCTCTATTATGCATGTACCTGATGCACAGGAGCAATGCCGTCTCCCCAGCCCTGTATCAAGTGCCTCCATTATGCATGTAGCTGATGCACAGGAGCAATGCAGGCTCCCAGCCCTGTATCAAGTGCCTCTATTATGCATGTACCTGATGCACAGGAGCAATGCCGTCTCCCCAGCCCTGTATCAAGTGCCTCCATTATGCATGTAACTGATGCACAGGAGCAATGCAGGCTCCCAGCCCTGTATCAAGTGCCTCTATTATGCATGTACCTGATGCACAGGAGCAATGCCGTCTCCCCAGCCCTGTATCAAGTGCCTCCATTATGCATGTACCTGATGCACAGGAGCAATGCCGGCTCCCCAGCCCTGTATCAAGAAGGTAAAAGATGAACCCTATTTCCCTCAGTCATGGGAAAATCCCTCTGTTTGTGATGCATGATGCTCCAGATTGGTGGTCTCATTCATTTTGATTTATCCTCCTCTGTATGCCATGACTCAAAGATTATTGTAGAGAATTTCTAAATTCTGTTATTAACTCTTGCTTGTTAACGTGTTTACAAAGTAAGTATTAAGACTTTCAGTTAGGTGGCAGACATATTAAAAGAACAGTAGGACTCTCCTGCCCATTAAAGAAGCCAAATTGGCAAATTTATCACAAAGTCATCAATGGTTGTTTAAATTGATTAAACATCAGGTTTAAAACCAGATTACAGTAACTGAAACCCTAATTCTGCCAATACTGTTCATAAATTTCAGATTACTCTTTTCGGTATATATGACCCTGTGTTCAATACACTCATTTGTCTTTTCTCCGATGTTTGGAGAAAGGATATGTAGTGTTTCCCTAGCACTAGGATCCCCGTATTAGGATTTGTAGGTATGTGGGCCCCTGGGCCAAGGTGAAGGATGGAACCGCCCATAAGGAGGAGCCTTGTGAGCCTCACAGTCGGGAGGCGAGGTCTCAGTGACGTCAGACACAGCTATAGATTAGAGTCTTTATTAAGAGAGAGAGAGGCACTGCCCATGGAGCGGGGAGTGCAGGAGAAAGTTTCAGAGTCTGTGCGATGTGGTATACCCAAGGAATACCTCTGTAGTGAGGACACAGCAATGGTCCGCAGAGCAGGGTACACTGATGAGGTTCCTCAGTAGAGATGATACAGTAGTGGTCCGTGGAGCAGGGCACGCCGGTGATGGCTCCTCAGTAGAGGTGACACGTTAGTGGCCCGCAGCGTGAGGTACACCGATGAGGGTTCCTCACTTAGCGATGACACGGTAGTGGTCCGCAGCACGGGATGCACCGATGAGGGTTCCTCACTAAAGATGGTACGGTAATAGTCCGCAGAGCGGAGGTACTCACAGTAGTGAAGGTTCCAAGAGAATCCCCGGGGAACGGGGTAGGTAGCAATCCAAGGTGATAGGCCCTCTGAGGAGCAGATAGCCAGAGACGAAGAAAGGGCCCCCGAGGAGCGGGTACCCAGAGCATCTCACGCCGAGAGGCAGGAATGGGACATCCATAGTGAGTGAAGCAGATTCAGCAATGAGGGAACTCGTTGCCAAGTCAACGATAGGCAGGGCCAGCCGGTTTAAGTATCCTGGTGGAGTGATGTCATCCGGAGGGGACGCCCCCGAGGTTCCCGCCATGACGTGCTTAAGACTGGCCCATTTGCGCATGCCTGAGGGATTCCGAGGGCAAGATGGCGGTCATCAGCGTCCAGTGAGGCCTGGGAGTGGTAGGCAGGCTGGAGATAGATGGCGGAGGCCGCAATACCCAACGGACAATGCAGTAACGAAAGAGGTGAGCAAGAGTGGTCGAAGCCATCTGCGACCGACGGGCGTAACACCCCTTGAGTTTTTCTTTCTATATTGGGTAATAAGTAGTAGAGATGTGAATCGTGTCCTCGATCGTCTTAACGATCGATTTTGGCTGGGAGGGGGAGGGAATCGTATCGTCGCCGTTTGGGTGTTTAGAGTATCGTGAAAATCATTAAAATCGTGAACCGGCACACTAAAACCCCCTAAAACCCACCCCCGACCCTTTAAATTAAATCCCCCACCCTCCCGAACCCCCCCAAATGCCTTAAATTACCTGGGGGTCCAGCGGCGGTCCGTAGCTAAATCGGGGGAAGGGGGAGGGCAGGAAAACCGGCACACTAAAACACCCTAAAACCCACCCCCGACCCTTTAAATTAAATCCCCCACCCTCCCGAACCCCCCCCAAATGCCTTAAATTACCTGGGGGTCCAGCGGTGGTCCGGAACGGTCTCCTGCAATTGAATCGTGTTGTCTTCAGCCGGCGCCATTCTGTGCCACCATTTTGCAAAATGGCGGCGCAAAATGGCGGCGGCCATAGACCAACACGATTCGACTGCAGGAGGTCGTTCCGGACCCCCGCTGGACTTTTGGCAAGTCATGTGGGGGTCAGGAGGCCCCCCCAAGCTGGCCAAAAGTCCCTGGGGGTCCAGCGGGGGTCCGGGAGTGATTTCCTGCCGCGAATCGTTTTCCGTACGGAAAATGGCGCCGGCAGGAGATCGACTGCAGGAGGTCGTTCAGCGGGGGTTCCGGAACGACCTCCTGCAGTCGAATCGTGTTGGTCTATGGCCGCCGCCATTTTGCAAAATGGTGGCGCAGAATGGCGCCGGCTGAAGACAACACGATTCAATTGCAGGAGGCCGTTCCGGACCGCCGCTGGACCCCCAGGTAATTTAAGGCATTTGGGGGGGGGTTCGGGAGGGTGGGGGATTTAATTTAAAGGGTCGGGGGTGGGTTTTAGGGTGTTTTAGTGTGCCGGTTTTCCTGCCCTCCCCCTTCCCCCGATTTATGATTTTTTGACGATAAATCGGGGGAATTGGTATTGTATCGTGGCCCTAACGATTTTTGACGATTTAAAATATATCGGACGATATTTTAAATCGTCAAAAAACGATTCACATCCCTAATAAGTAGCATCTGTCATCTGATGAAGCAGAAGTCAGCATGCTCTGTGCCTGTCTATGCATTTCCTCTATGCCCTCTTTCTCTCCTTTGCTTTTATTTTATCTTCCTATCTATTACATGAACTTTTGTTTTATTTGTTATAAACTTGACTTTCACGTGTTCATTGTTTTATCTGTCCTGTAGTTTGAAGGGGACTGAATTAATACAGAAAATCAGCCATTGCATTCCCATGCTGTATGCAGTGTGTAGGCCAAGCTCATCAGATACACACAACAAATTGCAACCTTGCTACAGTCTATTTAGTCAACTTAGATACTTTGAAATGAAGTGAAGAAACAAGTTGTATTGGCTTGCATTGGAATAAGTCCTTAAACGATCATAGTTCTGTTTGCCTTCTTGCTGGTGTCATTTAAAGCTATCAGAGCAAGCACAGTGGCTGTGCAGACTAGGATGGTACGTCCTGTGTGCATGGCTGGCTGAGGGGGAGAGACATGATTCTGGTTTTGGAAGATGCTCAGCTGCACTGTATTCAGTCCTGCAAGGACTCTTTCCCTCCACACTCCCCATGAGATCTGGCATGTCTCTTCCTCATACAGTCTGCACCAAAAGCAAGGACACATAATTCCTAGTTTTATTGCTTTTTCTTTGTGTGTTTCTTCAAGTTTCTGCCTGCTTTGTAAACACCTACGCAGATGTTCCAATGGGTAAGAAAGTGAAAATAACTTTAAACCATTGTATAGAATTTATTGCAACACCGATAACCATCGGCTTAATTAAGTCTTTCCACTGCTAAGGTCTACTCAAGCCCTGCAGTAACAAGGTTACTCTATTCACAATAATCTTACAAGATTGTATAATATTATCAGATTGGGTAAATATATCAGATTTTTATCTACCAAGCCTTGTTCTGCTTTATCTAAGAGAGAGAATTAAAAGCCAAGAATGTAAGAGAATAAAAGAGAAACACTACCAATGAGCTGAAGAATTTCAAATAAGAGAGAATAACCAGTGAGCATGAGTTAATGCTCTAATTAGAGTCTTTTTGGTAACACAGAGTGCTGTTTAATGTTAAAATATTTAAACGAAGTTAAAAAGAGGAGCCATATTTTCTAGATAAACACATTTTATGCTTGGTTTGTAACAGGGTATTTCAGACATACACGGTTTTCACTAAACTGTACTGTGAAATCCCAGTAATGCCTTTAAAAGAAAGACAAATACATTCCACAAGCAGGTGAGCTTTTTCTTTAAAGATTTTTTTTCCTGTATCCAACAATGGGTATTATTAAATGAGAAAATAAAGATTAAAATGTCAGTGACCTGAAGACAGACATTGGCAGTCAGAAGCAGTCTAGTCCTAGTTTGTAGCAATTAAAACAGAAAGGAAGTCTGATATGTGCTGTTTTTGACAGGTGGAGGATGCAAGACCATCTGACTTATGATTTTATAACCTTATGTCCTATCCCCTTTCAATCCTCTCTTCTCCAAATCCCTAACCTGTTTAGCCTCTCCTCACTCTTTCAGTTTGGTTGTCCTTCTCTGTATCTTTTCTAGCTCCACAATATCTTTTTTAGGATGGGGGAAAGCCAGACGTGCACACGATACTCAAGGTGTGGTTGGAGCATGCATGGAAATAAAGGCAATACAATGTTCACACTTTTATTTTCTATTCTTTTCTGAATAATTCCTAACATTCTATTTTTTGACTTCTGCTACTGCACAGTGAACTGAGGATTTCAATATATTGCCCACAATTAATTTTCCATAGGTAGCTTAGTTCCAAAGCACATGCACACTTTTAAAACAAGTCCTTTATAGTTAATTAGGCATTTGTTACAGTAAGAACTGCAGGAACTCCCTGTGCCAGACAGTTTTTAAATCTGTTCAATTTTTCAATTGTGCATGTGCAGGAAATTAGGCATCTAAGCTTTTAAAAATACTGCAGATGCCAGGAGTTGCAGGAGGCAGGAGCAGTGTGGTGAGTAGACTCCATGAGCTGAAGAGAAAGAGGAGCTGGCATTAAGCATGGTGTGGTTGACGGGTTTCCCAATGCCACAGCAGTTGAAGGAAGCTAGGGATGTGCAGAGGGACTGCATACGTTACTTTCGGTATTCGTATTCGTCAGGGGGCAGATACGTTGCATTCAGCAAGGGGGACTCCGATCCATTCATGCGTTCCATTTTTATTCGTTTCCCGGCTAAAATTTAATTAACTACAACCCCCCACCCTCCTGACCCCCCCCACCAAGTCTTGCCAAAAGTCCCTGGTGGTCCAGTGGGGGTCCGGGAGCCATCTCCTGCATTCAGGCTGTCGGCTGCTGGTATTCAAAATGGCGCCGATAGCCTTTGCCCTTACTATGTCACAAGGACTACCGGTGCCATTGATCGGCCCCTGACACATGGTAGGATGTGACAGGATGTGACAGGGGCCGATCAATGGCACCGGTAGCCCCTGTGACATAGTAAGGGCAAAGGCTATCAGCGCCATTTTGAATACCGGCAGCTGACGGCGTGAGTGCAGGAGATGGCTCCCGGACTCCCGCTGGACCACCAGGGACTTTTGGCAAGTCTTGGGGGTGGGGGTGGGGGTTTTGTTTAAATTCGCTCCTTTAGACGGCCGAATAATTTGGTGAAGATTCGTTGTATTCGTGGGAATCGCGATACGTTTTGCGACGCAACGAATACAACGAATATGGCCCTATACGTTGCGGATTGCCAATTTGTTGCAAATGAATGCACACCCCCTAAAGGAAGCCAAAGAAGGAGGAGAGGATATGGGGGAAAGGGGAAAGGGGAAGATGAGAGGGAAGTGGACCTGCACTAAGATGGGATGGGGATTGTAGCAGGAGAGAGAGAGAAGGCTGCATAGGGCTGGAGCAGGGAATATATTCTTGTCAGGAAAGACCTGCACTTATCCCATACTCACTCGCTTCAAGAAAGTTCTTGGGAAAGGAGGGTGAGGCAGAGGAGGAGAACATTGTGCGGAATTAGATTAATTGCTTTGGGAAGTTTGTGTGCTCCGTGTAGTGTGCATCTTCAGATGTGTATATATAGCTGGGAAGGGGTAAAAGAACACATGTATGTATGTATGTATGTATGTATGTATGAAAGCTGTTTTACTCCTATAACCACGCCCTCACCCCTCCCTTTTTAACCTGGCTAAAAGAATGAATGCTATTGGGCAGATTTTAAAACCCCCTGTGTGCGTAAAAAAGGGGGGTTATGCGCATGGCCGGGCCTTGCGTGCGCCGTTCCCATTTTCAAAGCGGTCCGGCTACGCATATAAACCCCGTTATGTGTCGAAGTGCTGGGCCCAGAAAAAGGTGCGGTCCGGGGGGGCGGGGAGGGATGAGGATGGAAGCGGCCGGTACAGCCGCCATTTGCTGCTGGGGAAGCGCTGCCGGCGCGCTCCTAAAAAATTGGAGGTTAGCTAAGATAGGGGGCAGGAAGGAGAGGGGAAGAGGGAGGGAGGAAGGTCACTTAGCTGGATTGGAAAGTTCCCTCCCAGTCTGCTCCTTAATTGGAAAGGACTAGGAGGGAACTGGGAGAGGCCCAATCTCGTCGCCGCACGTATTTTTATAAAATTAGGACCCCCTGCGTGTGCCACCCGCACATACATGCGTGGATTATAGAATCCAGTGCGCACGTGCATGCGGCCCATGGATTTTATAACATGCGTGTAGTGATGCACAAATGTTATAAAATCGCGTGTCCATGTGTGTGCGTGCCAGGAACACACGCACATGGACGCGTGCGCGCACCTTTTACAATCTACCCTTACGGGAGTCCACCCCACACATACTTCTTGTCAGACAGGGGAGAGGGGGATTTTCAGTCAGGTGAAGAAAGTAAACCCGAGCAAGTGGCTTTCAAAATTGCCCTGCTATATCAATATCCAGAAGCCTGCTTCCTTGCAGGCTTCTGGATATTGATGTAATTGGAAAAGGATACTTCTTTTAAATTAGACTTTGCTTCTTTGGCGAGTTTCTTCTCAAATTCTCCCTTGCGCTTTATATTTTCCATTTTTAAAGGATGCCCTTTTGGCTTTAGTAGCCTCTTTCACAGCGCCATTTACCATGTCGGCAATCGTTTGGTTTTCCTTCAGTTTTTTTAGCTTGTGGAATATATTTTATCTGTGCTTCCAAGAAGTTATTTTTAAACAGCCCCCATGCTGTTGAACAAGCCTATTATAATATTGCATGATGGACATTTGATTGTTCTCAATAATCTGATTTTATTTAGCTGTTTGAGTTTTTTTATGTGTTGATTTTAGCTCCTCTGTTTATTCATGTACCGTATTTTTATCTGATTGCTTATGTATGTTGTGTTGTAAGCTGTGTAGAAGAATGCTGGACTGCATAGAGAGAGGAATAATTAGTATGAAAAGGGAAGTGATAATCCCCTTGTATGGATATTGTGTTCAGTTCTGGAGAACCGTATCTTAAAAGGGACAGAGACAGGATGGAGCCGGTCCAGAGAACGGCAACCAAAATGGTGGGGGGTCTCCATCAAATGACTTATGAGGAGAGGTTGAAGGTCCTAAATATGTATACCCGGGAGGAGAGGAGGTGCAGGGGAGATATGATAAAGACTTCAGACACCTGAAAAGTTTTAATGATGCACAATCAACAATAAGCATGTATTTTTCCTATTCTCGATTATTATAACAGTCTTTACACTGGTCTTCCTTCCTCAACATTGCACGCTTTTACAGTTATTGTTAAACTCAGCTGCTCATTTTATCACTAGCCTGAGGCATTCTGATCATACAACCCCGGCTTTGATTGAGTTACATGGCTTTCAATTCACAAAAGAATTAAATTTAAACTAGTTATGACCATTTTCAAATTTCTTAATGATCAATCCTGCCCATGGGCAAATGCAATTTAGAAATGTTATCAACCTTCAAGAATGTTGCACTCCTCTCAGTGAGGTCTACTAGATGCTCCGTCTTCCCGATTGGCTCGTCTAGACACTACCTGAGAATGCTCCTTTTCTATTGCTGGCCCAGAATTTTGGAATTCTCTTCCCATAGAGATTTGCCAGTGTGACTCAGTTAAGACTCCTTAAGACCTTTTTGTTTGTTTTGTTACTTTTAATTTTATACTAACTTTGTTTATGATTGTATTATATTTTAGTTATATTATATAATGTTTTATTCTGCATTTACATTGTTTTAATTTGTTCTTTGTGTAATAACTATGTATGTTTTATTATGTTCATCACCTAGACCTTTTTTGAGTTAGGCGATTCACAAATTCAATAAATGTAAATGTAAACCTTTTCCATTGGAAAGAAATCAGTAGATTTAGGGGTCACAAAATGAAATTCCAGGGAGGACGACTCAGAACCAATGTCAGGAAATATTTCTTTTCGGAGAGGGTGGTGGATGTCTGTAATGCCTTTCCGGAGGCGGTGTTGAAGGCAAAAACAGTGAAAGAATTCAAAGGGGCATGGGATAAACACTGTGGATCCCTAAAGGCTTGAGGAAAGAAATGAAGAAAAGAGCACATGGGGGTAACTTGCTGGTGTGTTGGTTACTACCCTTAACCAATAAGCCTTCATACTGTTACAAAACCGGGCCGTGCCCCGGTTCTCCCCCCTACCTCGAGGCGGCTCCGGCCCGGTAGAGGAGCTCCTCGACCCCCAGAGCCAGAATCGCTGCCTGCCGCGGCTCCTGCACAGCGTCGGTGACGCTGCCGACTCCCGTCGCTGGCCCCATCCCCTAGACGCGCGCGCGGGGGGGCTAGCTCTTAAAGGGGCCAGCGCGGGAAAATGACAGGAAGTGCCTGGGATGACGTCAGACGTCCCAGGGTATTTATACCCTGCACCTACACCTCTCCAGTGCCTTGCAACAAGGTTCCTGGTTTTGGTGTGTTCTTGCTGCGTTCCTGGTTTGTTCTTCGTCCCGCTTCTGCCTTCCCTCCGCTGATTCTTCTGGACTCCGACCCTTGGACTGGCTTTGGACCGCTCTCCGGCTTCGACCTGTGGACTGGCTTTGGACCACTCTCTGGATACCGACCCCTGGACTGGCTGCGGACCACGCTTGGACTCCGACTCCTGGACCGAATTCTGGATTACCTACGACCTGCTGGAGGCGCCAGCCATCCGGAACCACGACCTGCATGAGGCGCCTGCATCCGGACCACCTTCACCTTCAGGAAGTCGCCTAAGTCCCAGCGGCCGTGTCCCTACGGGCTCCTCCTGGGGGGTCTTCGACTTCCAGGGTGAATCTCCAAAAGTCCCAGTGGCTGGACTCCTAAGGGCTCCTCCCGGGAGAGTGCTGGTCTCCAGGGTGAAGAGTCTTCTACCACCTAGGTCCAACATCGTCCATCCGTCCAGTGGGTATCTCGTCCTTGGTCACAAAGGACTTCACCTTAGTCCAGTGTGTCAGCCAGCACCGAGCCTCCAAACCGCCTCCTGGTTGGGACATTCGCTGTGGACCCCTACAGCACTCCATCCTCTGTTCCAACCGGCCCAAGGGTCCACGAGCATAACACATACTGTTGATGCAACTCCATCATTGTTCTCTACTTCAACGGCAGGGGTGAAAAGAGGTAAAGGGGAAGTAGATTCAGACAGCAAACAACAAGAACATTGAATTTTGCGGTCAGGGAAAACAAATAAGCACTGGGGTAACTTGCTGATGTGGCTGTTACTGCCCTTAACCAATAAGCCTAAAACTCTTGATACATTGCTGTCTGCTTCAACAGCAAGAGGTAACAAAATTGGACTCAGACAGCAAACAACAAGGGACAGTCTGGGAAACTGATGAGTATGGGGGTGACTTATAGAGCGTGACAGAAACTACCATAAGCTTGCTGGGCAGACTGGATGGACCGTTGGTCCTTTTCGGCTGTCATTTTTATATTTTTATGTTTCTATGTGGTTTAGGTGGGTTATAAATAAACTGACCATAAGCATGCCTCATGCAGACTTTTAATCCTTGTAACTGCTCCTTTTAGTGTCCTCCTACCTATTTTCCTCTTTTTTATCATAGTTTACATTTTTAAGTAAAATATTTTGTAGTTTTTATTATCATCCTCCCTCCAATTATTATCTCAAAAGTGAGTGCATTATATGATCATGCTAGTCTTGTAGAGGAGGGCGACAAAAATGATATTGGGGATAGGCAACCCCCTTATGAAGAAAGACTGAACAGGTTAGGACTCTTCAATTTGGAGAAGAGATGACTGAGAAGGGATGTGATAGACGTTTATAAAATCATGAGTAGGGTGAAATGGGTAAATAGGGAAAGTTATTTTCTCTTTCAAACATTACAAGAACTAGGGGACAGATCATGCAACAAGCTGGTGAAAATATTGGAGAGAAATGATTTTTTATTCAGCACACAATTAAGCTGTGGAATTTGTTGCTAGAGGATGTTGTCAAAGCATCAAGCATAACTGGATTTAAAGGAGTTTGGACAAATTATTAAAGGAAAAGCCGGCGCTTATCCCTGGGAGTGAGCGACAAGGACTTGGATCCTGACTCGGACCAAACACTCGTGCAGGCAGGATGATGGGCTTGATGGACCCTTTGTCTCACCCAGTATTGGCACAACTTATGAAAATCCAATAACTCACAATAGGTCAGGATTTCCATTAGTTGCTTAGTTTATTCTATTTGATGTATTGCTTTTCTTACATAAATCAAAGTGTTGTAGAATACAAAATAGACTTAAGCAAGTTTTGTCTTGGTACTCACAGACAGATCTCGTCCACATGCAGAATAGCCAAGTACTCCCTGTACTCACAAACAGTACCAACTATGAAGGAATTCACTTCGTTGCCAAGCATCATGGATGACAGTATTCAGGTTATGCAGCACAATTCAGCCACTCTCGTTGCTATTTCCAGCAAACCCTGGAGCCAATGGGACATTTTAGGGATGGGGGTCTCTGTCATTAGGCTCAATTCAACATTTGCTTATTTATAGCAGTGGCTCAGATGGCAAAATAATGGCCTCTCAACTGGCCAGGCTTTCCGTTGGAGACACGTCTCCCTTCTCAGCAGCCAGTCCTAATAATCAAAGTCCCGAGAGACAGAATCACTTCCTGCCATTCCAAGCTGATGCTTTCCTTCTTGGTGACCTTCAAAGCAGCACGGAGTTGATAAAGCTGAGGTGGAAAACCTTATTGTGTTCCTGAAGGTCTCCTCTTTATACCCGTCTGCCTCAGCTTCTCCACTTCTGCCACTGCAGGCTCATTCTGTAGGAGCTCAACAGGCAGGTAATTGTACGGGTTGCACTGATGGAGGGACATCTACATCTACTTATTCTTTCTCTTTTATAGTATTACAACCCCCTGGGCAGGAAGAGCCACATAAAAAAAGGGTGGTCACTCTGGACTTGATTTTTAAAAAGCTTTACTTGAGTAAATCTGAGTGTAAATGGCTTTTGAAAATTGCTACGATAGTAGTTACATTTACACGTGTAAATCCTTTTGAAAATTCATCTGTATATTGTTGCACCGGAGATGGACCCTTGGACCAAGGTGGGGTTGTTGCAACCCTTAGGTAGGGACCTATGGTCCCCACCATCGGCAAGTGGAGTGGGCTGATAGGCAGAGGCCGCTGGAGCTTCACCTATACCAGCCCTCGTGCTCCACGGGTTGAGTCTTTGGGTGCCGGGGCCGGCAGGACTTAGGTGGGCCTCTGTATGATGTCATTGATGAAGAGATCAGGGAGGTCAGTCCCAGAGGCAGCAACGGTGGAAAGAAGGAGTCCACACTGGATGAGGTGAAGTCCCGGAGACCTAGGTGCTGATAGGAGTACAGACGAACAGAGGGCGCCTGAGTAAGAACAGGCCAAAGCTTGAGTAGGCCAAGTCCAGGACGTAGACTGTAGAGGCGTAGTCAGACAATACAGAAGTTGTGGATTGGAGAGGATCAGAGGCGTAGTCAGACAAAGCAGAGGTCGTGGCTCAGAGAGTATCGGAGACGTAGTCAGACAATACAGAAGTTGTGGCTCAGAGAGGATCGGAGGCGTAGTCAGACAATGCAGAGGTTCTGGCTCAGAGAGGATCGGAGGCGTAGTCAGACAATGCAGAGGTTGTGGCTCAGAGAGAATCGGAGGTGTAGTCACACAGTGCAGAGGTCGTGGCTCGGAGAGTATCACAGGTGTAGTCAGGCAATGCAGAGGTCATATCCAGGAGTCAATGCAGACAAGGCAGGAAATCAGGAACACGGAAAGCCCAAAGCAACTGTTGTGCCCATCGGTTGCAGGCGGCTGCGACCTCTCATGCTCACCTTTTTTTCCCTGCACCATCAATCCTGGGAAGAATGGTGGCCTCCGCCAACCAACGCCAACCTCCCTGGCGTCCCCGAGTCAGCATGGGCGCTGCCGACCGCCATCTTACTTCCGGAATCACCTAGGTGCACGCGCGCAGGGCCTCCTTATGTATACGTCATGGCAGGAACCTCGAGGGCGTCCCCTCCCGATGACGTCAACCCACTGGTTTACTTAAGCTGACCGGCCCATTGCTAAGATGAGTTAGCAAGGAGTTCTCTCGTTGTTAAATCCGCTTCAGTCTTGGATCTCCTGTTCCAGTATCTCGTAGCATTCAGACGCTCTGGGTACCCGCTCCATGGGGGCCCTTCCGCATCTTGGCTATCCGCTCCTCAGAGGGCCTTCTTGCTTTGGATTTCACCTGACCTGCTCCTTGGGTCTCTCTCCTGGACTTCATTGTGTGAGTACCTTCTTCAGTTTCCTACGATACCAACATTGCTGAAGTCTCCACGGTGTACCCCGTGCCTCGGGCCACTACCGTCCTTCAGCCTTATCGCTTCTACATATCCTGAGCTACAGTGTGTTGCTGCAGCTACTCAAGATCCTCTGATTGGTTTTCTGTATCTCAAGACCTCATCTACCTCGTCACCTACAGTACAGTCATCCTCGGCATACCCCGTGCTGCGGGCCACTAGGGATGTGAATCGTTTTAGGACGATTAAAATTATCGTCCGATAATTTTAATATCGTCTTAAACCGTTATGGAACACAATACAATACAGATTCTAACGATTTATCGTTATAAATCGTTAGAATCGTGAGCCGGCACACTAAAACCCCCTAAAACCCACCCCCGACCCTTTAAATTAAATCCCCCACCCTCCCGAACCCCCCCCAAATAACTTAAATAACCTGCGGGTCCAGCGGCGGTCCGGAACGGCAGCGGTCCGGAACGGGCTCCTGCTCTGAATCTTGTCGTCTTCAGCTGGCGCCATTTTCCAAAATGGCGCCGAAAAATGGCGGCGGCCATAGACGAAAAAGATTGGACGGCAGGAGGTCCTTCCGGACCCCCGCTGGACTTTTGGCAAGTCTCGTGGGGGTCAGGAGGCCCCCCACAAGCTGGCCAAAAGTTCCTGGAGGTCCAGCGGGGGTCAGGGAGCGATTTCCCGCCGCGAATCGTTTTCGTACGGAAAATGGCGCCGGCCATACACGTATGGCCGGCGCCATTTTCCGTACGGAAAATGGCGCCGGCAGGAGATCGACTGCAGGAGGTCGTTCAGCGAGGGTTCCGGCGCCTCGCTGAACGACCTCCTGCAGTCGATCTCCTGCCGGCGCCATTTTCCGTACGAAAACGATTCGCGGCGGGAAATCGCTCCCTGACCCCCGCTGGACCTCCAGGAACTTTTGGCCAGCTTGTGGGGGGCCTCCTGACCCCCACGAGACTTGCCAAAAGTCCAGCGGGGGTCTGGAAGGACCTCCTGCCGTCCAATCTTTTTCGTCTATGGCCGCCGCCATTTTTCGGCGCCATTTTGGAAAATGGCGCCGGCTGAAGACGACAAGATTCAGAGCAGGAGCCCGTTCCGGACCGCTGCCGTTCCGGACCGCCGCTGGACCCGCAGGTTATTTAAGTTATTTGGGGGGGGGTTCGGGAGGGTGGGGGATTTAATTTAAAGGGTCGGGGGTGGGTTTTAGGGGGTTTTAATGTGCCGGTTTTTCGATTTTTCGATTTTTCGATTTTTCACGATTTTTAACGATTTTTCACGATATTTTACCCCCCCAAACGGCAACAATACGATTCCCTCCCCCTCCCAGCCGAAATCGATCGTTAAGACGATCGAGGACACGATTCACATCCCTACGGGCCACTACCGGATCTGCACTTCTGAGGTACCTCCACCAGCCTGCAGGAACTTGCTGGAGTAGCCCGCACTGCAGGCCACTACCGGACCTTCTCATCTACAGTAACACCCTGGGTATATCTTATTGCTCAAGCACTGAGTTTACTGCATTTCCTGCTCCTCAGGTTATGCCTTATCTTTTCTCTCTAATAAAGTCTCTCTCACAGCTGTGTCTTACGTCGCTGAGACCACGCCCACCGACGGTGAGGCCCACGGGGCTCCTCCCTGTGAGAGGAGACATCTCTCATCTCGGCCCGGGGTTCACAATTTCCTACAAAACCATAACAGCAATGAGTAGTAGAAGACCAGTTGCAAAGGCAACTAGCAAAGGCCAGGCCCGGCCTTATATACTGGGCCCCCATGACATCACTGAGAGGAGGGCCGGCATCCTCAGTGTGCTGCAGGCCCTTTAAAGGTTCTGGTGAGGTGCTCACACCTAAGGAGCCAGGCCTGCACAGGAAGCGGTGGCGGCGTCCCTGCCGCACCGCGGAGCTGCCAGTGGCAGACCGGGCCGCCACAAGGAGGGCAGCGCTGGAAACGCTCCCTCCGCTTTGGGAAGGGGCCGGAGCCTGTCCCCGGGAAGGCGGCGAGAGGTGAGGAAGGCCGGTCGCGGGTACCGTGGCTGGCCGACGTAACATATATGCACAGTTCTCGCTAGGAGCATACTACTCCGAGAGTCCACAGTGGTGGGGGAATCTCAGCTTCAAGGTCCTTTGTGTTACTCACCCATACCTCTCTCTATAAGTCTCTTATTCTACACTTTGTAAACAGCACTGATGATGTCCCAACATACGAAGCAATAATCACGCTGGAGACTGTGTGAGTTCCAACTCAATCTTACTGTTGGGTTATAAAAATGAATTGATGATTTCTTTATAAACTCAAAACTGAAAATAATCAAATAGATTTCCACAAATTGAAACTTAATGCCAGTTCTCCAATTGCTGCAGCTAATCCCTAGAATAAATTGACTACTTA
Source organism: Rhinatrema bivittatum (assembly GCF_901001135.1). Taxonomy (NCBI): domain Eukaryota; kingdom Metazoa; phylum Chordata; class Amphibia; order Gymnophiona; family Rhinatrematidae; genus Rhinatrema; species Rhinatrema bivittatum. Next base: position 2,923,464 of record NC_042623.1, on the reverse strand, counting down.
TTTTCTCTTCACTCTTCCCAGTTACTCTTGTTCTACTTATTCTTCAGATCCTACCATAGAAATGGGAAGAAAAATGTTTATCCTAAAGTCCCATTTCTCATGCCATTCCCATCGCCCTCACCATTGTTCACTCTCCACTTTGTGTCACCTTATCAAACTCTTTTCTCTGGTGATTATTCCCTGGGGAAGGGGGAGTCTCTTCTGAAGGGATGGGCTCCACCTTAACCAGGGTGGAACCAGACTGCTGGCGCTAACCTTTAAAAAGGAGATAGAGCAGCTTTTAAACTAGAACAAGGGGGAAAGCCGACAGTCGCTCAGCAGCGCATGGTTCGGAGAGAGGTATCTTCAAAGGATAGTAATGATGCATTAGAGTTAGGGCATCCCAAGAAAGAGGTTCCAATAATAAGAAAAGCAGTCCTGCTTCACTACGCTCTCTGTACTTCCCCAGAATTGTGGTTCAGTCCTTCTGGTAAGGAAAGCAAAGGTTCATTCCATTATTGAAAGGAGTGGGGAATTAGCTGTGATGGTGCTAAGGCTGGTTAGGAATTATCTTGCAGGGATCTGAAGGGCTCGCTATTGTTGAGATTTAATAGCCCAATGCTGGTCCCCTTGCCTTACTGATCTGCCATACTCCAGAGTCAGCTGACGTAAATTGTTTCATTCCTGTCAACTTTAGTAGGGCTAGTGAGGTCAGGAAAACCTAATTTTTAATTCAGGCTAGCAATGCTTAACCTCTTACTTCAACGGTAGCTTTTAAGTTCAAACAAGCAATCTCTACTTTGTACTTTCTAAAATAGAAAATGTATTTATTTTCAGTAATTTCTTACCCACCGAAATACCAGACATCTGTTCTGGGCAGTTTTCAATATAACGTACACATTATAAAGCCAAAGACAAACAATTAAAACTCTCAGTAAACTCACCCAAAAGCCATGAGAAACAAATATGCCTTCCCCTGCTTCTGAAAGGCCCTGCAGTCCTGTAACTGGCGAATTTCCACAAGGAAGGGGAACCCGCACAAAATCTCTAATCCTAGCCTCCTACAATCCAGCTTTGCTATCTCCAGGAACTGATAACATAAAAGCCCCCTCTGAAAGTGCCCAGATTGGCAAATACCATGAGAGCTGCGCCTTTACATACCCCAAGCCCTCACCACAAACTGCATGGAGCTCAGCAGCAGGGAAATGCGGAGCCTGAAAGGATTCCCCGTCGACAGGCAAGCGTCCGCCTTCAGCACCAGTTCCAGTGCCCTCGCCTGACATTTAGGTAAACCTATATATATATATATATAGGGCATTGCAATGTCCCATGGTGGAGAAAAGAAAGGCCTGAAAGCTCCCTGATCTAAGATATATTTCAAATGTGGCAATTTGCGAAGCTTGAAAACTCCAGCTCGAGCAACTGCTCGCAGGTATTCCCTGAAAGAACAAGCAAAGGCCACTAATACCCCAAGTTCCTCAACTGAGGATAGGATTGCAACCATCCAGTCATCAAAATATGGATTCGCTGAAACGCGCTTTCTAGCTCCTCTGAAAATAGGAGGATCTCTGTCTCCACAACTTTCAGCAAGAAATAGTTTCAGCTCATCCACTCATTCACACTCTGGCTCTGCATTAAAGTGGCCTCTATTACCTCCCCCACTGGAAACACAAGCTAAAAAGCATCAGCAAAATGGTAAAATCATAGTAAAACAACTTTCCCTTAATTCACAGTACTCCAAATCTCAGAAGCCCACTCTGTCAGCATCTCAAGCCATTAAAGGCTTGATCTTGGCACACAATCTACAATGCTCTCTGAAATCCCGACCACTAGGCCTCACGTTTGAGTTATGGCTCAGACTCCCTCCTTCCAGGGTCTGTGAACACAGCTAGCAATCGCAACCCTGGCTAATCTGGGAATCAGTGTCCCTGGCCCAGGAATGAAACCCAGCGTCTCAGTATAGCAGTGCCGAAAACATGCACTCAGCTACCGAGCAAGCACTGCTTTCAGGTCTGTCACAGGCTATCTGTGCAGTGACTGCAGGGAGAGGAAGTCAGAGTCACCGTGCACTAAGTGATCAGGGACCGAGGAGTTGTTATCTGTGCAAGGATCGCAGGGAGAGGAAGTCAGAGTCACCGTGTACTAAGTGATCAGGAACCGAGGTGTTGTTATCTGTGCAGTGACTGCAGGGAGAGGAAGTCAGAGTCACCGTGCACTAAGTGATCAGGAACCGAGGAGTTGTTATCTGTGCAGTGACTGCAGGGAGAGGAAGTCAGAGTCACCGTGCACTAAGTGATCAGGGACCGAGGAGTTGTTATCTGTGCAAGGATCGCAGGGAGAGGAAGTCAGAGTCACCGTGTACTAAGTGATCAGGAACCGAGGTGTTGTTATCTGTGCAGTGACTGCAGGGAGAGGAAGTCAGAGTCACCGTGCACTAAGTGATCAGGAACCGAGGAGTTGTTATCTGTGCAGTGACTGCAGGGAGAGGAAGTCAGAGTCACCGTGTACTAAGTGATCAGGAACAGAGGAGTTGTTATCTGTTCAAGGATCGCAGGGAGAGGAAGTCAGAGTCACCGTGCACTAAGTGATCAGGAACCGAGGAGTTGTTATCTGTTCAAGGATCGCAGGGAGAGGAAGTCAGAGTCACCGTGTACTAAGTGATCAGGAACCGAGGAGTTGTTATCTGTTCAAGGATCGCAGGGAGAGGAAGTCAGAGTCACCGTGCACTAAGTGATCAGGAACCGAGGAGTTGTTATCTGTTCAAGGATCGCAGGGAGAGGAAGTCAGAGTCACCGTGTACTAAGTGATCAGGAACCGAGAAGTTGTTATCTGTGCAGTGATTGCAGGGAGAGGAAGTCAGAGTCACCGTGTACCAAGTGATCAGGGACCGAGGAGTTGTTATCTGTGCAAGGATCGCAGGGAGAGGAAGTCAGAGTCACCGTGCACTAAGTGATCAGGAACCGAGGAGTTGTTATCTGTGCAAGGATCGCAGGGAGAGGAAGTCAGAATCACCGTGCACTAAGTGATCAGGAACTGAGGAGTTGTTATCTGTGCAGTGACTACAGGGAGAGGAAGTCAGAGTCACCGTGTACTAAGTGATCAGGAACCGAGGAGTTGTTATCTGTGCAAGGATCGCAGGGAGAGGAAGTCAGAGTCACCGTGCACTAAGTGATCAGGAACCGAGGAATTGTTATCTGTGCAGTGATTGCAGGGAGAGGAAGTCAGAGTCACCGTGTACCAAGTGATCAGGGACCGAGGAGTTGTTATCTGTGCAAGGATCGCAGGGAGAGGAAGTCAGAGTCACCGTGCACTAAGTGATCAGGAACCGAGGAGTTGTTATCTGTGCAAGGATCGCAGGGAGAGGAAGTCAGAATCACCGTGCACTAAGTGATCAGGAACTGAGGAGTTGTTATCTGTGCAGTGACTACAGGGAGAGGAAGTCAGAGTCACCGTGTACTAAGTGATCAGGAACCGAGGAGTTGTTATCTGTGCAAGGATCGCAGGGAGAGGAAGTCAGAGTCACCGTGCACTAAGTGATCAGGAACCGAGGAGTTGTTATCTGTGCAAGGATCGCAGGGAGAGGAAGTCAGAGTCACCGTGCACTAAGTGATCAGGAACTGAGAAGTTGTTATCTGTGCAGTGACTACAGGGAGAGGAAGTCAGAGTCACCGTGTACTAAGTGATCAGGAACCGAGGAGTTGTTATCTGTGCAAGGATCGCAGGGAGAGGAAGTCAGAGTCACCATGCACTAAGTGATCAGGAACCGAGGAATTGTTATCTGTGCAGTGATTGCAGGGAGAGGAAGTCAGAGTCACCGTGCACTAAGTGATCAGGGACTGAGGAGTTGCTTTCCAGGCCACGTTCGGGAAATCAACAAAAAACCTCTGATAATTGCCACTACCCTCAGTGGCAAGCAGTATGTAAATGAGCTGTAAGTTAATTTGATAAACCTATTGGCCTGAAACTAGCACTCTCTTGGGATGAGAGACTGGTGCCCTGCCTGTGAGGAGCTGGGTGGGTCAGGTAAGTCCAGGATAGGTTGCATAGCCTCTGAGGATAAGCCCTGCCAACCCATTCCTCAGGCTTACAAAAGAGTCTCTGAGAATAATTCCTCTTCCCAGCAATTTAAGATCCCTTAAGCCCTGCAGACAAGCCTAGTAGAAGAGATGTGAAGTCTTGAATTTGAGGTAAGTTGTGTGCAAGTTTTTTGAAGTGAAGGAACGGAGTACCTGATAGTTCTGACCCCAGACTGGACCTGTGTGAGTAAGGAGAACTGCTTGGAACTGAAAGTCCCATTGTGTAAAATCCTTTGAAGTATTTGCATTTATGTTGAAACCTGACATATGTTAGCATTTTGAATAAAACCAAGCTTGCTTTAGCAGAGTCTCCAAACCTTACAAGCACGGATGTGCACTGCAGTCTGACTCAGCTCTGGCTCCAACGTTCATTTCTAACTTACTTAGTTAAAGGCAATTCGAGCAAATCTTGCAGTGGCATCAGTAGAAAGGTCACCACTGACCTGTGACCTTGCACATGCTTGTTGCTGCTTGTAAAAAAGTCCATGGACCATAAGTCAAGCATATGCTTGAAAAATGTCAATTTTCCAGTAGAAACTTGGAAAAAAGCAAATGGAAATGTGATCCCTTTGCTATGTATTTATTATTATATTTTCATAAAATCATTTTATTTCTATTGTCTTCCTTTTCTCAGCTGCTAGCAGTTTCGTAAATAAGAACTGAACAACCATTTTATAGAAAATGTCAGAGACTGAACCTGCCCAATCATTATTTTTGCTCAGCTTCTTACCTCATTACAAAAATGGGAATACAGCTGCAAGATCCTGCTTTGAAATGAATATAAATCTTTGAGGTTTAATTTGGATTTATGTATTATGCTTCACTGTAATCGAAGTTCTACAGGCTTTTCATTCTAATAGCTCAGATATATAGATGCTGCCATAGGTAATGTGGCTGCCATTCTGGGAGCGCCAGCAGCCAGGCCACAGATATTTTGCCCACTTGAGACATCAGGAAATCGGGTAACTTGTCTGAAGTCATACAGTGGAAGAATGAAGGAGTCTGAGTATTGGGAGAGCCAGGGAGCTCCCACTCCCAGGGCCCCATCCTTTCTGTCTAGCTAGGAGGCGGGGGAGAAGAGCAAGCTCCTCGGGTTTTGGTGGTCTGCTCTCCTTCCTACTCTCACTGCTACCGGATATCAAAATGAAAGGGATTCGGAAGAAAGGAACTTGGAGGTGGGGAGAAGGGACTGTTGAGAGAGAGAAAAAAGCAGATAAAGAGAACAATGCATGGGCTGACAGGAACGTAGAGAAGGGGAAGAGAGCAAAAGAAGAGAAGATGTGGTAGAGAGAAGAGAGGAAGGAGATAAAGATAGATCAAGATATAGGAGGGCACCATAAAGATGATAAAGTAAGACGAGGGAAAGAAGACAAACTTTCTTTTAATTTCACTTGATGTCAGAAGCGGCTGGTATGAGATTAAACGTGATTTTATGTCATGGCTATAATCAACCTGCGCATGGTTGTTCAGTGCTGCAAATGTCAACATGATATCTCTAGAAAACCTTTTTTACATTTCTTCAGTGGAGCTGGTACTGGAGAGAATGGTAGAGATTGCAGAAATGGGGGATGAGTACCTCTTTATGTCAAAAACAATCTCCGAGCAACTGAAGCACAGGGAGCATGGGGAAAAGAAGAAACATTGTCAACTTTATGCACCATTCATAAACTAATACACGACGAAAAAGCAGAGTGGCTGAACACAGCCCTCCGCTTACACACCCCCCACAGAAACCTAAGGTCAGCAAACAAAGCACGGCTAACTAGTCCCTCAGTCAAAACGGCCAGATTAACACAAGTAAGGGACAGGGCCCTATCCCTAGCAGGACCCATAATATGGAACACCATGCCGGTAGAAATCAGATTGGAAAGAGACATCAAAACATTCAGAAACAAATTAAAAACCTGGCTATTTAAGCAATCCTACCACACAGAGAATGGAGAGTAGAACCCAGGGAAGTGTTAGGTGCGGTCAAGCAAACACCCACACAGACACACTCCTTCCTTCTTAGTGTGTCTCCTCTCCTATATTCTAATCTCCACCTTTATCTTAAACTTCAAAGAACTAAAGTTAAGTAACACCAAACTTTTAGCAGAGTTAGAAAATCTAGACATAATTTATAACACTCACCAAATAGTACTTATTATAATATGTTACAGTATTTTTCATGGCACCTGTTTAAGAGTTAGAATTCCAGACACTTTATGCAACATAGTTTTTGTGCCTTATTGTGAACCGTTGTGATGGCTCCCGCTTAACGACGGTATAGAAAAGATTTTAAATAAAATAAATAAATAAACTGACTTAAAAAGAGATGATGGCACTTCTGTTTACACTGGTATGGGCTGCAGGCCTCCAAATCAGACAGAGTTGACTGAAAATACACAAAAGGTGGGAAGATAAGGCCATTGCAGAAAGACTAAATGAATTCTTTGCTTCTGTGTTTACTAATGAAGATTTTGGGGAGATACCAGTTCCAGAGATGGTTTTCAAGGGTGATGAGTCAGATTAACTGAACGAAATCACTGTGAACATGGAAGATGTAGTAGGCCAGACTGACAAACTAAAGAGTAACAAATCACCTGGATTGGATGGTATGCATCCTAGGGTACTGAAGGAACTAAAAAATGAAATTTCTGATCTATTAGTTAAAATTTGTAACCTATCATTAAAATCATCTATTGTACCTGAAGACTGGATGGTGGGCAATGTAACCCCAATATTTAAAAAGGACTCCAGGGATGATCCAGAAAACTATAGACCAGTGAGCCTGACTTCAGTGGCGGGAAAAATAATGGAAACTATTCTAAAGATCAAAATCGTAGAGCATATAGAAAGACATGGTTTAATGGAAAACAGTCAACATGGATTTACCCAAGGGAAGTCTTGCCTAACAAATCTGCTTAATTTTTTTGAAGGGGTTAATAATCATGTGGATAAAGGTGAACTGGTAGAAGTAGTATATTTGGATTTTCAGAAGGTGCTTGACAAAGTCCCTCATGAGAGGCTTCTAATAAAACTAAAAAGTCATGGTATAGGAGGGGGTGTCTTTTCGTGGATTACAAACTGGTTAAAAGACAGGAAACAGAGAGTAGGATTAAATGGACAATTTTCTCAGTGGAAAAGCGTAAACAATGGAGTGCCTCAGGGATCTATACTTCGACCAGTGCTTTTCAATATAATTATAAATGATCTGGAAAGGAATACAGAGAGTGAGGTTATCAAATTTGCAGATGATACAAAATTATTCAGAGTAGTTAAATCACAAGCAGACTGTGATACATTACAGGAGGACCTTGTGAGAATGGAAGACTGGGCATCCAAATGGGAGATGAAATTTAATGTGGACAAGTGAATGGTGTTGTATATAGGGAAAAATAACCCTTGCTGTAGTTACATGATGTTAGGTTCCATATTAAGAGCTACCACCCAGGAAAAAGATCTAGGTATCATAATGGATAATACTTTGAAATTGTTGGCTCAGTGTGTTGCAGCAGTCAAAAAAAAGCAAACAAAATATTAGGAATAATTAGGAAGGGAATGGTTAATAAAACGGAAAATTTCATAATGCCTCTGTATCATTCCACAGTGAGACCGCACCTTGAATGCTGTGTACAATTCTGGTCGCCGCATCTCAAAAAGATATAGTTGTGATGGAGAAGGTACAGAGAAGGGCAACAAAAATGATAAAGGGAATGGAACAGCTCCCCTATGAGGAAAGGCTGAAGAGGTTAGGGCTGTTTGGCATGGAGAAGAGACGGCTGAGGGAGGATATGATAGAGGTCTTTAAGATCATGAGAGGTCTTGAATGAGTAGATGTGACTCGGTTATTTACACTTTCGAATAATAGAAGGACTAGGGGGCATTCCATGAAGTTAGCAAGTAGGACATTTAAGGCTAATCGGAGAAAATTCTTTTTCACTCAACGCACAATAAAGCTCTGGAATTTGTTGCCAGAGGTTGTGGTGAGTGCAGTTAGTGTAGCTGGGTACAAAAAAGGTTTGGATAAGTTCTTGGAGGAGAAGTCCATTAACGGCTATTAATCAAGTTTACTTAGGGAATAGCCACTGCTATTAATTGCATCAGTAGCATGGGATCTTCTTAGTGTTTGGGTACTTGCCAGGTTCTTGTGGCCTGGTTTGGCCTCTGTTGGAAACAGGATGCTGGGCTTGATGGACCCTTGGTCTGACCCAGCATGGCAGTTTCTTATGTTCTTATTTTCTTAAGGAAGGGGATACGTTGGAAATTTTAATCTGCCAGATGTGGCTTGGAGTATACGGGCTGTGCCACCTGCAGGAAGTAGAGAGATTTTGGCTGCCCTTCAGGGGGCTCTGCTCAGACAAATGATGCTGGAACCCACAAGGGCAGAAATTATATTGGATCTGCTACTCACAAATGTCTGCGTAGTTGCCCACATAGGCTCCAATGATCATCAGACAGTATGGTTCGATATAATGGCCAACAGGGAGGGAAGTCACATGAAGATCAAGGTCCTGGATTTAAAAAAAAGACAGGCTTTGGTTTAGTTTAGTTTAATTTATTAGATTTTTTAAATCACCTTTCTACAATAAGAAATCAAAACAGTGTAAATGTAACAAACACATAAAAAGGATAACAGCAAATAAATCATTCATACAAACAAACAAAAAAATGGTAAAATAACAACATACCTCAAAGAGGAACTAGAAGGTTGGGAGGAGACCAGTGAAGTGGAACAATGAGCTGCTTAGCTTAACAAAGTTATAGGTGGAATAGAAGTATTTTTAACGGAAGAAAATCCGGTGAAGCTGAAAGAGACAAGAAAAAAAATCAGAAAGGTGAAAGCTCAAGAAGAAGAAATGATTACCAAAGAGTGGAAGCGAGGTGAAAAAACATTTTTCAGATATCTCTGAGAAAGGAGGAAGACCAGAAGAAGCAGCATAAGACTGAAAGGAGACGAGGAGCAAGGTGTGGAGAAAAATGAAGAACTAGCAGAAATACTCAATAAAATCTTCGGTTCAATTTGCATCACGGAAGACATTGGAGAAGGACCATTACTGACTAGGAAGAATATAGATGATAATGAGGTAGATACATCCCCATTTTCAGAAGAATGTATGAGTGGAACAAGGACAAATGAAAGTGGACAAGGCCTTGGGGCTGGATGAGGTATATCCTAGGATACTGAGGAAGCTCCAAAAAAGTGCTGGCAGGTCCGCTGTGTGACCTGTTCAAAAGATCCTTGGACATGGGAGTGGTGCCTCAGGAACAGAGAAGGGGGAGTTGTAGTTCTGTTTGACAGAAGTGGTAACAGGGAGAAGGCTGGAAACTACAGGCCAGTTAGCCTTAATTTGGTGGTGAGAAAATGAATGGAGAGACAGCTAAAAGAAAGAATAATGAACTATCTGCAATTCAATGGGCTACAGGATTCGAGACAGCAGGGTTTTACCAGAGGAAGGTCCTGTCAAACGAATCTGATTGATTGTTTTGATTAGGTGACTAGAGAATTGGATCAAGAAAAAGCACTTGTAGTTTACTTGGATTTCAGCAAAGTTTTGATTCGGCCCTACATAGGAAGCTGATAAATAAAATGACTGAAATGATAAAGGGAATGGAACAGCTCCCCTATGAGGAAAGACTAAAGAGGTTAGGACTTTTCAGCTTGGAGAAGAGACGGCTGAGGGGGGATATGATAGAGGTGTTTAAAATCATGAGAGGTCTAGAACGGGTAGATGTGAATCTGTTATTTACTCTTTCAGATAATAGAAAGACTAGGGGGCACTGTGAAGGACAGGCAGACTTCTGGGAAGTGCCTTAGAGATACTGTGAAGGTGGACAGACTTCTGGGAAGTGCCTAAGAGATACTGTGAAGGACAGGCAGACTTCTGCTCGAGGCAGGTGTAACTTTGCGCGCGCCGGGCCGGCTTCCGTGCGCCATGTTCCGGTCCGGAGGCTGCGGCCACGCCCCCGGAACGCCCCCGAATGATGCGCCAGTCGCGACATGCCCCCCGACACGCCCCCCCCATAGGCTTCCGACGGCTTTGCGTGCGCCGGAAGCCTGTGCAAGAAAGGCTCGGTGCGCGCAGTGGGGTTTGGGGTAGGTTTTTGGTGGTTACGCGTGTAACGTACGCGCATAACCCTCTGAAAATCTACCTGTTAATATGTACCTCAAATTTAGTAGTTATTTCTGACACACAGTAAAAGTTAACTTTTCCACAGTCCAATCCCAGCTTTCTTGGTATTATAATACATTTTATTAAAACTTTAGAATGTTAGTGTTAATTAAAAATAGAAACATAGAAATGACAGCAGACCAAATGGCCCATCCAGTCTGCCCAGCAAGCTTTCATACTTATTTTTCTCATACTTATCTGTTACTCTGACCGGTGAGGTCAGGGCCCTTTTTGATAACTTTTTGGTTCTAAGTTCCTTCCACCCAAGCCTATTGATGTAGAGAGCAGTGCTGGAGCTGCATCAATGTGAAGTATCAAGTCTAATTGGTTGGGGGTAGTAACCGCCGCAATAAGCAAGCTATTCCCACGCTTATTTGTTTGCCCAGCCTGTGCAATTTAGTCCTTGTTGGTTGTTGTCTGAATATAAATCCTCTTTTCTTAAATGGCAGATGAAATTTAATGCAGTCAAGAGCAAGGTGAGGCATATAGGGAAGAATAATCCAAACCATAGGTACATGATGCTGGGTTCCATATTAAGCATCAACCACTCACGAAAAGGATCTTGGAATCATTGTAGACAATATTATGAAATACTTGGCCCAGGGTGAGGCAGCAGTCTAAAAGGAATGTTGTCTCTGTATCCATGCATGATGCAACTATACCTTGAGTATTGTGTATGTATAGCAGAAGATGAGCCCAAAATACAAACCGGAAGCCGATCCAAGATGGCTGTGTAGCGACCAAAAGGAAGAAGATCGGTGTGTAAAAAGAACCTTTATTCTGACAATATGGTCGCTACATAGCAGAAGATGAGGAAATGGGTAAGATTGAGGTAACCAATCCAGTCCTCAAGAGCCAAAAACAAGCTTGATTTTCAGGATATCCACTGAGATATCTGAATATATTTCAGAATATTCATAAGATATATTTGCATAGAATGGAGGCAATGCATGCATATCTATCTAAAGCATATTCATTGTAGATATGCTGAAAACCAGACCTATTTGTGGCTCTTGAGGACTGGTGTTGATTACCATGATCTTAACTGTTTGTTTTATTTATTTTTATTTCTTTATTTCTTTATCAATTTTTCTATACCGTCGTTAAGACAAGCCATCAAACGGTTTACAAATTGTAAAATGCACAAGATAAAACATACAATGCAAATAATCAGTTGGCATTTAAAATAACAATAGTAATAAGAATAAACAGTAACTAAAGATAAAAAGGTAAAAGAATAAATAAGTAAAAGCTAAAAGAAATAAATAAGTACTGGAGTTAAAAGAAATTGACAGTTAAAGTAGACGCCAACTCATTTTCCCGCTGTGTATGCCTTTTCGAACAGCCAGGTTTTTCAATCCCGCTTGAACTTCTTAAAATCAGTTTGTAGTCTCACATTCATTCCATAGTTTTGGCCCTGCAAGCGACACAGCTCTTTCTCTGACTTGGTTCAAATGTGTGGAGTGTACAGCAGATATTGACAGTAAGCCTTTATTGGCGGATCTTAAATATTCTCATCATGTTGCAAGACTAAAAGGTCTCCATCGTGCAATTCACTTTTACATCTCTGCCATCCCTTACATCAACTGAGGTCATCACAGAGAGGGCTCTTGGATATACCATCCATTCAGCATGCTCGTCTTGATACTACAAGAGACTATATGTATTTATTTATTTAGTTATTTATTTGACAGCTTTTCTATACCGACATTAGAATGCACATCACATCGGTTTACATCTCAACGGAAGGTGGAAAATACAATGAACAGTGGTGGGAGAGGGTCAACAGTAGAAACTCGAGGGCAGGAGGCTCTAGGGGGAGCCTGAAAATTGAACTAGAGAAGTAACAATAACTCGAGAGGTAACATATGTACATATTTACATGATGCAAATTACTTGGAGCGAGTCAAAGATAACAGAGAAGCAAGAGAAGAGGGTGAGAGAGGTGCGTGGAGTTAGTCTGGAAATGCCTGGTGGAAGAGCCAAGCCTTTAGCATTTTCCTGAATTTGTATACCTTTTTGTATAACTATAACCTTTATCATTATAGTTTATGATTATAGTTTATTATGGTTATAATTCATGATTATAACCCGCTCTCCCGGCGCGCGCACAGGACACTCTCCTGTGCGCGCGATACAGTAAATACATTTATTTAAATTAGGCCCAGCGGTAAAAAGAGGCGCTAGGGACACTAGCGCGTCCCTAGCGCCTCTTTTTGGACAGGAGCAGCGGCTGTCAGGGGGTTTGACAGCCGACGCTCAATTTTGCCGGCGTCGGTTCTTGAGCCCGCTGACAGCCACGGGCTCGGAAATTGAGCGTCCAGTTTTCAATCCGCGAGCCGTGGGCCCATTTAAATTTTTTTTTTTTTTTAACTTTTTTTAACTTTTGGGGCCTCCGAGTTAATATCGCTATGATATTAAGTTGGAGGGTACACAGAAAGCAGTTTTTACTGCTTTTCTGTGCACTTTCCCGGTGCCAGAAGAAATTAGCGCCTACCTTTGGGCAGGCGTTAATTTCTTAAAGTAAAATGTGCGGCTTGGCTGCACATTTTACTTTCTGTATCGCACGGGAATACCTAATAGGGCCCGCAACATGCATTTGCATGTTGCGGGCCCTATTAGGTTCGGCGGGATTGGACACGCGTTTTTAAGGTGCTATTACCCCGTACTGAATAAGGGTTAAAGCTAGCGCATTGAAAACACGTGTCGAATCATGGGTTAACAGTGCGGTCCACGGTATCGGCCTGATAGGGGGCTAAGTGCTGTTTTGAATATTAGGCTCCAAAAGTTAAAAACTCGAATGTGTGAAAGAGGCCCGAATGACAGTTGGCGTAGGGAGGGTTCTGTGAACTCTAGGCAGAGGCAACCTTGTTCTTCATTTACTTCCAATGGACCTTTCTGAAGCCAGTAAATCTATAGTAATTCTATTTTTCTGCTAACATTTGCATGTCCTTAATAAAATGGCCTATTCGCCACAAAACCACCTAAGGTTTAATTCTCTGCATGACAATTTATTATTGAAAATAATTGTTCCAGGCTTGCATGCAGTAGTTCTGCTCACGTGTGTGTATGCAAATCCCTTAACTCTTTTTGTAATCTTACCATAAAACAAATGGGAACCAGCAAGGAATAAATATCCCTTCTTTCTCTTTGACTAACTTGTACTGAAAACATAGGATTGAGAAATATACAGCATGTTTTTTTATAACTTCCGATTCTCTTTCTGTTGGTTCTTTCTCTACCTCATCAGTCCAATCAGAAGAATCTTAAAACTGGCAAAGAGGAACTTGTGAATTGCAAAATGATGAGAAGTCTGGGAGACGGTAATGCTCCACGCAGAGGAGAAGATTACATGCAAGCTTTCATGGTTCTTTGATCCACGTGCTCTGGGCAGCAACCAGAATTTGCACCTTTTAGCACAGCAGGATTTTCTTTTTTGAATACCAGAGGTTTAGGGATATTTCATATGAAGTCAGGGAAAAAGAAGGATTTTTTAAGATAAAATTCCTGGTCTGCACCTTCTCTGTGCGGTGCGCTGGATGGAGCTTGCTTTTTCTTCACGTCTAGGACAAGTCGAAAGCTGGCATGACTTGTCAATCTTTGTCTGCTGTATTCGGTCTGTAATCAGTTAAACAAGCTGAGGTGCTGCTTGGGGGAGGTAATTATGGGTTCTCCATGCTGGATGGTACTTGTCATACTGGAGAGAGTGCAGAAAGCACAGGGAAGTGGAAGAGTCTCTTCAGAAGGACCCCATCCGGAGATAATGATAGGGCAGCTTGCAGAAGTGATGAGATGAGATAGCAGCAACCTGATATGAACAGCTGTGATAACCACTCGCAAACAGCAGTGAAGTGAAGAGAAAATGATGAATGGTGAGCGAATAATGCTGCATTCTTTCACGTTTGTTAACGGCTGCTTTTCTTAGTTTACTACTTTTGCAAGGAGCCATAAACACTATCCTTAACATTTTCCGATAATTTTTAAAATGCTCCCTGCAGCTGTAGGATCCTCACATTTAAGGATCCTAATGTGGAGAAAGGTTGGTGTCTAAAATATTTGAACAATCAGATACTTCCATCCCACTAGATCATAAGCCTGCTCTATATTTTGATGTGGCAATTATCGATTAGAACCAAATTACTAGCCCCTATCATACTTTGAGATGTCTGCTCTTTGCCATACTGACTGCCTTTAGTAGATTCCATTTTTACAACCAGCAAAAGCGGGTGATGTAGATCGATCAGGGAAATAAATCATTGGTTTTCATTTATTTACTTCTGAGCAGTATCATACTTCAACTGAAACAGGGCTTTGTGTTTTATGTGTTAATGATGCTGTTGCATATAATTATCTTTTAAGTATACATGGTGAAGCATTTAAAGCCCTCTACTGAAAGTGTATAATTAAGTATCTATCAGACGTACCCAGGGCCGGTCTCCACTTCTCCTAGCAAGGAAAGAATAGGCTGCATATATTGTATTGGCAAACTCAGTTGCAACTTTTCGCCCTGCATTCAAATTAACAAATTTACATTGTAAAAAAGCTTAAGGACAGACGCAGTCCACATCAGCAAAAGGATCAGTCCAAGGAGTGCTGACAGGGAAGGTGAGGCAGCAGAGAGGAACCAGGAGACCTGGAAGCAAAGGCCCACAGGGAGCAGGGGCCACAGGAAGGACCAGGCATGATGACAAGAACCAGGCAGGATGAGACAAAACAAGGACAGGACAAGAGTAGTGCAAAGAATATACAAACAGCAAAACACAGGCTAACAGGGAACTAATGCAAAGCAGGGTACATATAAAACAAGATAAGGGAGAAACAGACAAGGCCACAGGGAGCAGGGGCCACAGGAAGGACCCGGCATGATGACAAGAACCAGGCAGGATGAGACAAAACAAGGACAGGACAAGAGTAGTGCAAAGAATATACAAACAGCAAAACACAGGCTAACAGGGAACTAATGCAAAGCAGGGTACATATAAAACAAGATAAGGGAGAAACAGACAAGGCCACAAGGCAAGGCAGAGAGAGAGACTAGGAGACCTAAAGGCTACAAGGCAGGGCAAAAAGGCCAAGGAGACTGCAGGACAAGGCAGGGAGGCCATAGTACAAGGCAGGAAGTGTAAGGAGTGTTAGCCTCCACGGACCTCTCTCAACAGCAGGCCGACCCTGACGGAATGCCTCCCCCACGCCGGTTCCCCGAAGATGTGGCCGAATGCCGCTATGCTGCGGTTGGGATGCGCTGCCGCGGGTTCCCTTAGGTGTGCGTGCAGTAGCATTCTAATTAAAGGGCCTGTGGCAGGAATTCCTGGTGGCGTGGGGGATGGATGTCATCAAGCTGCCCTTATGTAAGGGCAGCTTGACCTGCTATTTGTACCTCAGCTACAGGTCTGTTCCCTGTCTGATGCATTCTTCTGCTAGCCTGCTGCCTGCCACGACTCGGGCCATTCCTGGATTCTCACTTGCCTGCTGCCTGCCTTGACTCAGAACATTCCTGGATTCTTGCTTGTCTGCTGCCTGCCACGACTTGGGCTATTCCTGGATTCTTGCTTGCCTGCTGCCTGCCACGACTTGGGCTATTCCTGGATTCTTGCTTGTCTGCTGTCTGCCATGACTCGGGACCATTCCTGGATTCTCTCTTGCTTGCTGCCTGCCACGACTTGGGCTATTCCTGGATTCTTGCTTGTCTGCTGTCTGCCATGACTCGGGACCATTCCTGGATTCTCTTTTGCTTGCTGCCTGCCCTTACTCGAATTGTCCTCAGGATATCTCTCTCTTCTGCCAAGATCAGCTCTGCCCTTGGACCAAGGCTTGTTCTTCAGAGGGATACTCCACCAGCCAACGGCAGGGACCTTCGGGACTGCCTCGAAGAGTGTTCCATCTTGCCACGGCCTAAAGGTCCACGTAAGTAACAAGGAGGCCAAAGGCAAGGTGAAAACAAGAACGCCACAAGGCCACACAGAAGCAAGGCATGGCAATGTGGGCCACTGTAAAGAGCTGAGGTGACTCAATGAAGAGGCGCCGATTTGTGAGTGACACAGAACTAAATAGAGTTGGCCTTGCTGAGCCATGGGATCATCAAGGAGATGGCTAGAGTACAGAGAGCAAGGCTACGTGAGGACTCTGCTACTGGGTGGGCTGCCTAGTAGTCAGGATCATTATATAAGGTTTCCATGCACAGGAGGTAATCCTCTTTTAAAGGAAAGGAGGCTCTTGAATGAGGAGTTATTAGATGAGGGTAAAAGGGGGTAGATTCAAGAGTAAGGAAATGTTTCTTTACAGAGAGGGTAGTGGATGCATAGAACAGCCTTTCCATGGAGGTGGCAGAGACAAGGACAGTATCCGAATACAAGAAAACATAGGATAAACAGAGGATCTCTAAGGGAATGGTAAAGATTGTAAAACTGAGTAGCTGGACATATGATCTTTTTCTGCTGTCACATTTCCATGTTTCCATCATACACTGTGAATGTGTTGCACTGGAGGTGGATTTTTGGGCTGAGGTGGGGTTGAAGCAACCTGCAGGCGAGGGCCTACGGGTCCCCACCGTCAGCAGGTAGAGTGGGCTAAAACTAAGAGGCCACTGGAGCTTCACCTACACCAGCCCTCGTTCCCCTCGGGTTGAGTCTTTGAGTGCCGGGGCCGGCAGGACTTAGGCGGGCCTCGAGATTGGATGTAAAAGGCAAGTAGTTCAGCCTAGAGACAGCAGCCAGCAGGTGGCGTAGTTCTATCCTAGACTGGTCCCAGTGCAGGAACCCAAGCACCAAGGGACGAGGATTGACTGAAGGTACTTGAGCAGAGAAAGGCCTCAGGAGTCCAAGTCCAGAGGATAGGGACAGAAGCATCACTGTCAAACTTGAATGAGAGCTGGCGGCAATTAGAAGGTGTAGCAAACAACGTAGAACTCTGGACACAAAGGAGTCTATAGCGTGGTCATCCGTAGCAATGGTCAGGGATGGGGTGACAGATATATCCAATTTTCCATTTTCCTCCAGAAAATCCACCACCAATTTGCTAATTCCTCCACCAGTTCACCCAGTCCTTCTCCAGGTCATCTCGACCCTCCTGGTTCTTCAGGCTGAACTCCCCATCCAGAGCTCCCACCCAACCCATAGTATATAATAAACATGTTTAATATCACTTACATAAGATACTTGGCAGTTGTTAAATTTACATGCGGAAGTTCCATAATTTACATAATTGACAGTCGGTCTCATCCTGAATGCCTCCGGACTGCCACTTTTTTTATGTACATGTAAGAGAATGGCGTCTCAGGGTTGGTGCACAAGCCTGGATCCTGCAAAATCGTAGAAACATAGACCAAATGGTCCGTCCAGTCTGCCAAGCAGTCTGCAGAATCTGCCAGAAGTAGAGAGATAGTGGATGCCCTGCAAGGAGCTCTTTTCAAACAAATGGTAATGGAGCCCATGAGGAAGGAAGTTATACTCGATTTAGTGCTCACTAATGGGGATAATGTCTCTAATGTTTTTATGGTTTGATATTGTAAATAGGATCCGGAGATGTCACACAAAGACCCGAGTTTTGAACTTAAAAAATATGACTATGACAAAATGGGAATGTACTTGGAGGTAGAAGTAGAAGTCTGGGAGAAAATGAGAGAGGTGGAGCAACAGTGGCCCAAACTAAAAGGAGCAATTACCAAGGCAACTAATCTATATGTCAGAAAAGTAAACACAAGTAAGAGGAAAAAGAAACTGATCTGGTTCTCAAAAGAGATGGCTGATAAAATAAAAGCAAAAAGAACAGCGTTCAAGAAATATAAAGGATCCCAAAGGGAGGAGCACAGGGAAGAATATCTGGTGGAAGTGAGGGAGACGAAGAAAGTAATCAAGAAAGAAAAAAGGCAAAAGAAAGGATTGCCAAAGAGGTAAAGCGAGGAGACAATCATTCTCCAGATACATCAGAGAAAGGAGAAAAGTCCGAAGTAGAATAGTGAAATTGAAAGATAACAAAGATCAATGTGTGGAGAGAGACAAAGAAATGGCTGAAATATTAAAACAAATACTTCAGTGCGGTGTTCAATAAAGAAGACCCTGTAGGCAGCGGTTTCTTCCAAGCAGAAGCGATAAGTTCAGGCAGCGAGTCAGAGAATATGGGCCCTCGAGGAGCGAGTACCGGTTCCTGATAGCGACCTGAAAGAAAAGAGAGAGGCCCCCGAGGAGTGGGTACCCCGTTAGGATAAAGTCCAAAAGTTGGAGAGGCAGAGTAGCTGGGTACGGAGAGGGAATCCCATCCGTAAGGATTCCCCTGCTAACTCGATTAGCTAGCAAACAGTGTAGGCTTTTGTATCCGGGATGCGTGACGTCATCACAGGGGGACGCCCCTGAGGTTCGTGCCAAAGGGAGAATAAGGAGCAGGGCTGTGCAGCGCGCGCGCCCTATGGTACCTGGACAACATGGCGGGATGCAGCGCCCAAGCCGGACCGGGGACGCCGGAGAGGACGGCAGGCAGACGCCACGGCAGCCGGACGTCCATCAACCGTGGGAGGAGTCGTATTCTGAAGAAAGAGTGGTGATAAGTGGAGTGCCACAGGGATCGGTTTTGGAACCGGTTCTATTCAATATCCATTGCCGCTGTGTTGCAGGATCGCGTGCCGGCAGGCTGCCGGCGCGCGCAAAAGGTAAAATAAAAATTTTGGGGGGGTTAGAGTAGGGCTAGGGGGAGGAACGGTTAGGGGAAGGGTGGGAAGGTCAGGTTAAGGGGAAGGGAACGGGGAAAGTCAGCGTGGCTTGTGCACAATTGTGCAGCCCCTTGCGCGTGCTGACCCCTGATTTTATAACTTGCGCGCGCCTGCGCACGCAAGTTATAAAACCAGGTGTACATGTGTGGAGGAAAGCAGGCTTTGTCCAGCTGTTCTGTCAGAGTGTCAGAGGATGGGCCGGAGTCACGCCCTCGGTAGCTCAGTTCCGATGTCAGGAAGAGAGAAAACACGATTGTCTCAAGCTGCTTCTTCCTCACAAGCTCTGTGGCACTGGTCCCACTTCTGAGTTCTTCTCTTCCCTTTGTTCATCAGGGCAAACAAAAATGCAGGCAGCTCTTTCCTCTGGGCTGGGCTGAAGGCTTCGCCAGGGTTCCTCTACTGCTTCAGGTTCCCTGCTTTTCCGGTCACAGCTGGGCTCTCCCTTAAGTTTCTTTTTCTCTCTCTGCCTATTTTTGGGGGATGGGAGTAAGATTTCCCTTTACCTGGGGTTGCACACTGGAAGGGGCTGTAAATCCCCTTGCAGTGGGTAGATATGCGTGCAAAACGTGATGTGTGCTCGTATTTTCAGTGTTTATAAAGTATGAATTACACAAGTATAGGCTACTTATGCACATACAAGGTAATTTTTATGTGCATGCCATTTTGAAAATCCCCCCCTTAATTTCTAACCCAATGTAAGGAAATCTCAAACTCGCTATTTTCTCTGAGGCAGAGTGGTTCACTCACCCTCCCCTTCAGAGGATCTTCAGAGGAAAAGAGATCCTTTGTGCCACCAAAAATAAAATAAATGCACAAAATACCATGTAGCACTATCCTGCCTGTGACTGCTCGCAGGAAATTGTCAGAGGGCTTGACAGCATGAGATAGAAGATTGGACTTAAGGACCTCGTGGTATAAACTGCAGGAGAACTTGAAGCAATCATTTTTAATAAATACACTTTCCTTTTCTCTGAACTGCAAATCTTCCAGCGATGGCTCTGTGTAAAAGGCCGTGCCAGAATAATCTGAAAGCTTTTCTTAGTTTTTCTTAAACAATGCCACGCAATTTCCTTTCGTGGTTGCCAGGTGGCTTCTTCCCAACAAGCTGTTAGATGCCATCCGGAGAAATGCTGCAAGCCCAATAGTTCTCCAATAATTATTGAATGTGCAGTGCCACTTCCTCATGTACGTAGGACAACAGGTTTCCACTCTTTTATCAAATGCCCAAACGTATGAGGCCAGACTGGGACTGTATCCAGTGATTACGCACCCTGACAGCTGCAAGAAACCCTGAGCCATCTTACAGAAACCAAAAAGCCACCTGAAGCCGTCCACTGGGAATGGAGCTCATTAGTTCTGACAGCCCGGCTTAGACAAAAAGCTGTTTTCTGTTTTTTGGAAAGTCAAACTCGGTAAATCTCTAACCTTTCCTTGTAATTGGACTTGGAGGCTACTTCCAGCCTCAATCAGCTTTCCCCTACTTGGTTGTGACATCTCTTTTACGCTATGGTAAGATCTTTAACGTTGAGCAATACATTTCTGTAAATATCAAAATGTTTTAGCATTTATGGCTTTTTCAGTCCTGTACAATTAATTTTCATATATTTGTTGGAAATATTTATTTTAAATATGAAAGGCATTGTCCCTAGCGAGAGTTCTTCATGCACCTAAATCCTTTGGAGACTTTGTCTCTTTCCACATCTTCCCTTGATTTTCATTTCATTGGTGTCATTTCACCTGAAGAAGATTGATGTGGCCATTCATACACCATAGCTTAGTCCAATAGATGGAAGGATCACAAAGTATTCAGTTTACACTGGGACCAACAGAGCCATTCTGACCTCTCAGCTGGGCTGATCTGACCTGAAGGGCCTAAAGTGGCACCTGTAAACCTCATCAGTGCAGAATGCCCTTTATTGCTAGAGATTCCCCTTCCAAACTTCCTTCCTCGACTGCTTCTGTTCCCTAATATTACATTCACTGCTCAAGATTTATTTTGTAGCACTTTGAAATTCAGTTTGCATTGTTGTGTTCCGCGCCCGCAGCCCCCTACCTGACCTCCGTGCTGGGCCGTCGGCGGCAGTGTCGGGGCAGACTGCCATACTTCTGGGCCCGGGGCCCTTGCGCGTCGGCGCAGGCCTCCAGGCTAGCCGCCGGGTCAGGAGCCGTTCCTGCTCCTCCCTCGCGGCAGCTAGCAGCTCTCCTCCACGGCCCGAGATCCAAGATGGCTGCCGCGCCTCCTCACCAGAATTAAAGGGACCTCGTCCTTTTAATTGCCTACAGCTGATCCCTATCCACTGGGCCAGAGGAAGTATAAAAGGAGACTTCCTCTGACCATTCCCTGACTTGGCAACGTCCTCCAGCGCTGTCTAGTCTGCTTACTTCGGTGAGTTCCTTGTGCTTTGGATCCTTGTTCCTGTTACGTCTTGGTGTTCCTGGTTCCTGACTTCGGATTGGCAAGCGATGATTCTCTGGTGTGTGACTTCGGACTGGTAAGTGGTGATCCCTCAGTGCGTGACTTCGGACTGGTAAGCGACGACCCTCTGGCACTTGACCTTGGACTTCTTCGGGACGACCGTCTCCAAGGGCCTGCCTAAGTCCCAGAGGTCCAGGTCCCTACAGGCTCCTCCTGGGAGCACCGCAGACTTCCAGTGGGGAAGACACAGCTCCTCTTCTCGCCTCTTCACCTGCCTCCGCAGTCGCCTCAGTCTCCAGTGCCGAGGGTCAGCTGGTCTCGTCTTCTGCTCTGCCTCGCCACCCGACAAGAGAACCTACGGATCTTCCGCAAGGTATACCATCCTCCCGTCGGCCCAAGGTTTCACAAGCCTGAGCATAACATGCATGAGAAGTTCTGTTGAAAATCAAGTATCTTTCCATATTTATGGCCTTCAGGATATTTTTTTATAGTGTTCAGATCTAGTTTTCCCATATTTTATTTACTTATATAAATGTAAAAAATATATTAGGCTTTCAGCATCACTAAGGAAACATGTTCCAGTAGACTGAGAAAGGTTTGTTTTATTCTTTATCCCAAAATAATTAAAACTACAGCCTTTCCAGGATGTTTCAAAGATTTCCTGTAATGCAAAATAGTTTCAGTTTTGTTCTAGCATTTTTGCATTGCAAATACAGAGAATTTCATTTATAAAAGGTAATGCAAAATATTTACATAGAAACAGAGAAATGACAGCAGAAAAGGACCAAATGGTCCATCCAGTCTGCCTAGCAAGCTTATGGTAGTGTCTGCTCCGTTGTGTAGGTTAACCCCATGCTTATCAGTTTCCCAGACTTTAAAAGTCAGGGCACTTGTTTATTGCTGTCTGAATCAAATTCACCATTATCCCCTGCTGTTGACCCAGAAAGCAATGGAGTTGCATCAAAAGTATCATTCTTATTGGTTAAGGTTAGTAACTACTGCATCAACAAGTTACCCCCATGTTTATTTGTTTCTCCAGACCGTAAAGTTCAGGCCATCAATGGTTGCTGTTCAAATCCAATTCCCCCTTTCCTGCTGACATTGAAGCAGAGAGCCATGACGGTTTAACAAAGAAAAAACAATTAAGATAAATGTGTTTTCAGCTGGGTCCTGGAGGCATATGCTGAGAATAACTCTGTGACACTTAGTTAGGAACATAACCAAGATATCTTGTTCATAATCTAATCCTCTAAGAACATAAAAATGAAGGGCCAAAAATTAAAAGATGGCTGTTTAAGTAACTTAGCCGGATATGAATTAACTGGCTAAGGGCCTGATTTACTAAGGCTTTTCTCCCATTCTGTGTCTATGTGATAATGCTTAGTAAATGAAGTCCTAAGTTACAAGGGTTATTCAGCAGTCAAGCTGCTACTTAGCCAGATAAGTTATACCCAACTAAGTTAAACCTGCTCGTTGACAGGTATAACTTATCTATCTTAGGCTGAATATAGCTATTTAGACAGATAAGTTATACCCAACTAAGTTAAACCTGCTCGTTGACAGGTATAACTTACCTTTCTGAAGCTGAATATAGCTATTTAGCCAGATAAATTATACACAACTAAGTTAAACCTGCTCGTTGACATGTATAACTTATCTATCTTAGGCTGAATATAGCTATTCAGACAGATAAGTTATACCCAACTAAGTTAAATCTGCTCGTTGACAGGTATAACTTACCTATCTGAAGCTGAATATAGCTATTTAGACAGATAAGTTATACCCAACTAAGTTAAACCTGCTCGTTGACATGTATAACTTATCTATCTTAGGCTGACTATAGCTGTTTAGACAGATACCCAACTAAGTTAAACCTGCTCGTTGACAGGTATAACTTACCTATCTTAGGCTGAATATATCTATTTAGACAGATGAGTTATGTGGCTAAGTAGCATTGCCCAGATCCGACCATTGCCCACCCACAATCATGCTGGCTAAGAGATAGCTGGAAAAGTCCTACATATCCAGTTATCGAGCACTGAATGTGCTTTCAATATTGGGCCCATGAGAATTGCCATATTGGGTAGACTGAGGGTCCATCAAACCCAGTATGTCCTGTTTCCGACAGTGGCCAGTCCAGGTTACAAGTACCTGGCAAGATCCCAAACAGTAACTAGATCCCATGCTGCTATTGCACAGTGATAAGTAATGACTATTTCTTAAGGCTACTTGGTTAATAACAGTTTATTAACATCTCCTTCAAGAATTTGTCCAAACATTTTTTAAACCTAGCTACAATAACTGCCTTAACCACATCCTCTGGTAATGAATTCCAGAGATTAAGAACATAGGAACATAAGAAAATGCCATACTGGGTCAGACCAAGGGTCCATTAAGCCCAGCATCCTGTTTCCAACAGTGGCCAATCCAGGCCACAAGAACCTGGCAAGTACCCAAAAACTAAATCTATTCCATGTTACCATTGCTAATGGCAGTGGCTATTCTCTAGGTGAACTTAATAGCAGGTAATGGACTTCTCCTCCAAGAACTTATCCAATCCTTTTTTAAATACAGCTATACTAACTGCACTAACCACATCCTCTGGCAACAAATTCCAGAGTTTAATTGTGCGTTGAGTAAAAAAGAACTTTCTCCAATTAGTTTTAAATGTGCCCCATGCTAACTTCATGGAGTGCTCCCTAGTCTTTCTACTATCCGAAAGAGTAAATAACCGATTCACATCTACCCGTTCTAGACCTCTCATGATTTTAAAGACCTCTATCATATCCCCCCTCAGTCGTCTCTTCTCCAAGCTGAAATTCCTAACCTCTTTAGCCTTTCCTCATAGGGGAGCTGTTCCATTCCCCTTATCATTTTGGTAGCCCTTCTCTGTACCTTCTCCATCGCAATTATATCTTTTTTGAGATGCGGCGACCAGAATTGTACACAGTATTCAAGGTGCGGTCTCACCATGGAGCGATACAGAGGCATTATGGCATTTTCCGTTTTATTCACCATTCCCTTCCTGATAATTGCTAAACATAAGTGATACAAACAGGGATTGAATTATCACAAGTTTGAAACTAGTGAGCAGTAGTATCAATTGTGAAGGCTTCAACATAAGAACATAAGAACATAAGAAAATGCCATGCTGGGTCAGACCAAGGGTCCATCAAGCTCAGCATCCTGTTTCCAACAGTGGCCAATCCAGGCCATAAGAACCTGGCAAGTACCCAAAAACTAAGTCTATTCCATGTAACCATTGCTAATGGCAGTGGCTATTCTCTAAGTGAACTTAATAGCAGGTAATGCACTTCTCCAAGAACTTATCCAATCCTGACTGTTTAAAGGCCTGATGTTTGGTGCTACAGCTCACAAGTTTCAGACTTGTGTTAATTTCACCCCTTTTCATGTCTGTTACCATGGGTTGAAAATATGCACATGCAGTTTTTCTGTATACATTAGAAAAATGCAGGTCTAAAAGTCTGAGTTCACAGGGAATGACAATTCCATTAATCCCAAATTCCTGGGAATTCATCTTCCTTCACTCTTATTTATCTGCAGAAAGACCTAAAACAATTCCCTTTCCCACATATTTGCACATTCTCCTGTTAAATAGCATTGTAAAGAGTGCAGATCAATGCAGATTAACCTTGTCTTGCCGTTGTGTGAGGCAACACTACTAACAGGATAAGAGGTAGTGAGCAAATAAGAATTCCCTGCGGATTATTTATATTTGAATCAATAATAGTGGATTGAGAAGAGTATTTCATGCTGCACATTGTTCAGACTATGAATAATCCATTAGATGAATTGGTAGTGAATGGCACTTTATGATTAAGGTACAGTGACGGTGGTGATCTAAGTGTGAGTCAGAGCTAATGCAATGTCAGTTGCTGTGCCAGACTTCAGGGGTTGTTTTCTGTTCATGCTGTAAGCTAATGCTCAGTACACCCTTCTTTTTGAATTATTGATAACACATTTTGTTCCATTTGCAAGTGTAAAAGCTGCTTTGTGTGACTGACATATAGCATTACCTGTCTTGCAACGGTGTCCAATACTTAATGGTCAGAGTTATACAATGGGTTAATAGTCTCCGCATGTCTACTTTATGCACCAGAAAGCAGTGTGGATCTGGAGCAGATGCTTCTGCTACCTTTCTCGCTTCACAAGCCGTTATATGTAATATTAGGTTCTTTCCATTTTTCACATTCCTCTTTTGCATGGTGAATCATCTGCTGTTAAACTGGGCTCGCAAATTAAAATAATGCTCTAGTTAATACAATTTCTGCTTTTGTTTTACTAACTACAAACATTCAGCTATTTTAAGGCTTAAAACATTTCAGGCTGCACCAAACCAGAAATGTAATTTTCTTACAATGCATATTGTCAAATATTATTTTTAACAGATTTACTCTAATGAAAATTTAGAGGCCAAATTTCAAAGGATTTAGGCACCTAATTTTGGGAGTGAGGCTCCTAAATTGGCTCTTTTGAAAATGTACTAGGGCTGGGTCCCTAAATTAGGATCCTAGTTTTATTAGATGCCTAAATTTAGGAGTCTAAAACGTAGGCAAATACAAAGATGGAGTTAGGGCAGGGAAACAAAGTTAAGAGCCTAGCACTGTCACGTCTTGCCTGCTACGTAACCTCCTGCCAGCAGAGGTCATCAGCCCCCCTCGCCCACAGCTGCTCTAGCCGCCTCCTTGCTTGATCACATGATGTGGCAGTTCCAGACTTATTTAGCCCAGTCTCTCCAGGCATTCCTTGCCTCTTCATCAGTCACCTTTGATCTGGCCATCCTTGCTTTCCTGACTTAACTTGCCTTGTGGCCTTCCTTGGATTTTTGCCTTGCTCTGTGGCCTTTCTGGCCTACCTGCCTTGCTCAGTGGCCTCTTAGGCCTTCTTGTTCTGCCTCGCGACCCTCTGGTCTTCTATGTTCACATAGCCCAGCGCTGTACCCTGTTTGGGCTTTCTTGTTTGTTTGTTCTAGTCCTGTCCAGTCCTAGTATTGTCCTGTCTGGTCCCATCCGGTCCTATCCCTGTTCCAGCCCAGCCCAGCCCTTGCCTTCTCTTGTCCTGTACAGTCCATGTCTCCAGTCCAGGCCTTGCCTTTGGTTCCAGTCTTGTCTCCCGCCCTGCCTATAGCCAGCTCCTGTCTGCCAGCTTGTGACTCCACTTCCTGCTCTTGCTGCCTCTGTTCTGTCTTCTTCCAGTCCTGTCCTATCTTGTTCCTACTTTATCCTAGTCTGATAATGTTGCATTCTGTTTCTGTTCTTGTCCTGTGTTTGCTCCTAGACCCAACTTTAATCCAGCCTGTTCACAGATTCACCATGTATGGAAATCACACTGGAGTCCTACTGGCCCCTCGTACCCAAAGGCCCAGCCTGCAGAGAAGGAGGCTAGCTAGGCAGAAGACCACTTTATGTCCCATCCTATCATCCCGTGCTACCCTTCGAGCGATGTTCACTGAATAGGGAAAGCCTAACACTCTGGCAACAAATTTCAGAGCTTAATTATGCATTGTTTTAAATGTGCTACTTGCTAACTTCATGGAGTGCCCCCTAGTTCTTGTATTATCTGAAAGAGTAAATAACCGATTCACATTTACCCGTTCTAGTTCTGTTATGATTTTATAGACTTTTATTATATCCCAGCTCACTCATCTCTTGGAGGTGTTAATCCCACTGTTTATGCTGAGTTCCTCCTCACTCGGTGCCTTTAGCTGTTAATGCCACTAGTGGTGCCTTGGAGTCTTTATGACCTTCTTGGTGCTGCCTTGCTTCTCTCTTGGTGCTGTGGTGCTCTTTCCCCTCTCATGCAGCCTTGGACTCTTCTTGCCACTTTCCCTACCACAGGTGTCTTGACTTGGACTTGGACTGTTCCCTCTGCTGGCTGCAAGTTTCATTAAACTTTGATAGAAAACCCCAATTTTAGAGTAAAAAATAAGAGGCATTTCTTCCCCCATTGACTTTAATGGAAATGAATAAAACAACGTAAGGACTGAAATAGTGATCTTGGGATCAAATGATAGAAATGAAAGATGGCAACCGAAATGAAATAATGATCCAAACCCAAATGATTTTCCGTGCACAGCTGTATCCAGCAGCCAGTCTGAATAGGAACAGGGAACTTCTTTACTATTTCCCAGAATGCCCCATGTCCTTTGCTAACAATTTTATTAACAACATTCTGCATCACTTCATACAAAATCCTGCCTACAGATTACAGTTTGCAATTTTTAACATTTGTGTTACAACATGCTGTAAGAAAATTATAACTTTATGATGGAAAAGGCCTGCAATGTCTCTTCATGAATATCTGCTAATATCATTTCAACAAGGAATTAAAATAAAGAAATAGGAACCAAGGGTAAAATGGAAGGTTACTGAATAAGAGTCATGATCAGCTTGTTTAGAAAAGAAAAAGCAAACAGGAGTCCTTAAAAATTATTATTCATAAGCACAATTCAAAGCCACCCCTGAGATCTCACATCTAGGGTGACTTACAATTTGCAATGTGCTGGGAACAGTGCTAGGAGAGATTTGGACGGGGAATATCAGCGACACAAACGGTGCTTCTGTGCTAATGAACAGATGCTCTGCTGTGCAGTAAGAGACTTGAAAGTGGGTGGAAATCACTCAGCCCTGAATGCTGTCACAGCTCCTTTCATTCCACTGGGTTTGACTCTTGGATGCATTTAGAATTTGTTTCCTTTATTTAGAGCAGAAAGTATTTTTTAATGTAAAAGAAGAAAAATTGATTATATAATAGAGGATCACCTAAGCCTTTGTTCAGGATCCTGTATCATTTGCTGTAACCACAATAAACTTTACTCTTTAGACTGCAGGATCTTCATATTCAGCTACTGGTCAGCTGGCAAAGTTAGACGGATAGGTGTATCCAGATAAATTTGCAGGGATATTTGCAGGGAAATTTGCAGGGAATAATGTTAATAGCTAAAAAAGAACTGAGACTGTCCCAACAAGCCTTCAAATCGACGACCAAATTAGAAATCGGACTATTCAAATCCTCCCAGCTTCAAGTCTGCCTTATTTACGCCCCCCCGGGGCTCCTAGAATCCGACCCTTCTCCACTCATCGAAACCATAGCCAAACACATCAACACTAACTCACCGGCTATTATCTTAGGAGATTTCAACATCCATGTTGACTCCCCTACCCTATCATCTAATTGCGAAGCTCTTCTCCTTTCTCTCCAGGCTATGGGATTCAAACAAATTATAAACAACCCCACACACAAGGCAGGCCACACGCTTGACCTGATATTCACTAACGAAACCATCTCGCCCATCACCCCTCCTTCATGCTCTCCCATCCCCTGGTCAGATCACTCGATGATAACTACAAAATTATATATACAACAAAAATTGACCCCTATTGTTACTAAATCCTCGATCCAGTTCAGGAAACCCTGTTCCATGGACACTCTCAACAACAGCCTGGCCGAAGAACTAATTAAACTGGACTTCTCAGATGCGGATACCGCTATGAACTCCTGGCAAACTATTACACACTCAGTAGCTAACAGAATTTGCCCTGTAACAACAAAAGTTATCAACCCAGCCCGCACGAACAAGAAACCCTGGTTCTCAACCGAACTAAGGAAACTCAAACAGGATCTACAACACAAAGAACAACGCTGGCGGAAAGATTCCTCCCCTTCCTCACTTGCTTCGTACAAAACTGCAATGAGCTACTATAGGACATCCATTACCCGCACCAAACGAGATTTCTACGCCAAAAAAATACACGGCTTCTTATATGACCCTAAAACTCTGTTCTCATATGTAGCTGCCCTTACCACACCTATGCCCCTCACCATCCCAGAAGAAGAAGCCCAGAACAAATCTACAGAGTTGGCTATCTTTTTTGATAACAAAATCAAAAACCTTCTTGCCCCCCTGGCTTCAACTAACATGGCTCCAAACCCTTCGCAACCATTAAGCCTCGCAACTAATAACCCTCCACCAAATATCCACAGACCGTCACTAGAAATTCTGGAACAGACATCCTACCTGGAAATTGAATCAATAATCAAGAAAATGAAACCTTCCACTCATCCTCTGGACCAAATACCGACCAAACTGCTTCTCACCATCCCTAACACCATTGCTAAACCGCTGGCGGACATCATAAATTGCTCCCTCAATCAAGGATCGGTCCCGGACTCCTTAAAAATTGCTTCACTTAAACCCTTACTTAAAAAACCCAACCTGGACCCAGCCGACCCTGCAAACTTCCGCCCCATTGCAAACCTACCTTTTATAGCCAAGCTAATGGAAAAGCTTGTCAACATCCGACTCACAGACTACCTGGACTCCCACAATATTCTCTACCCCTCTCAATTCGGATTCAGGAAGCGCCTAAACACAGAATCCCTCCTTCTTTCTCTAACGGACAACATCCTGATGGGCCTTGACAAGGGACAATCTTACCTGCTAGCCCTTCTCGACATCTCTGCCGCGTTCGACACGGTAAACCACAATATCCTCATTAACCGCTTAATGGAAATAGGCATATCCGGCTCTGCACTGCTCTGGTTCACATCCTTTCTGAACAACAGACACTACAAAGTCAAAATAAATGACAAAGAATCTCACTCCATTCCATCAAACCAAGGTGTACCTCAGGGTTCGTCTCTTTCCCCTACCCTGTTCAATATATATCTACTCCCTTTATGCCAGCTACTCAATAGTCTCAATCTCACCCACTTTATATACGCGGACGATGTACAAATCATAATCCCTATTTCAGACCCCATCTCTACTCTAAATTTCTGGAACAACTGCTTACACGCCATCAACCTTCTGCTCTCGAGTCTCAATTTGGTCCTAAATACTTCCAAAACGGAACTACTGGTTATCTCCCCTTGTGACAACAACCCCCTCGCAAATAATGCTAGCATCCCATTAGCAAACCAGGTCAGAGATCTTGGGGCCACCCTTGACTCTAGAATGAATTTCAAAAAATTCATTAACGCCACAACCAAAGAATGCTTCTTCAAGCTACAGGTCCTGAAGCAACTTAGACCACTCTTACACTTCAAGGATTTCCGTTCGGTGCTTCAAGCCATACTGTTTTCAAAGATCGACTATTGTAATGCTCTATTACTTGGTCTGCCTGCTTCGTCCACCAAACCTCTTCAGATGCTGCAAAACGCAGCGGCTAGGATCCTTACAAACACTCGTCGCAAGGACCATATCACACCAATACTAAAAATTCTACACTGGCTGCCCATCCAATATAGAATACTTTTCAAGGCTCTCACCATCATCCACAAATCAGTCTACCAGCAATCCACTCTCCAACTCACCTTCCCACTCGAATTACATACTTCCGCAAGACCGATCAGAACTGCCTACAAAGGTTCGCTCAAGGCCCCCCCCAACAAATCATCGGTCCACAACACTATTCACAAGCGAGCTCTTTCAACAGCAGGTCCACTACATTGGAATTCACTTCCACAAGACTTACGCCAAGAACAATGCCATTCAACTTTCAGAAAGAAATTGAAAACCTGGCTTTTCGCAGAAGCCTACCGCTGAAGGATCTCCTCAACCATCACTGACTCTCACTCCCCACCCCTCCCCAATCCCTTCCCCCCACCCAACCTCACCCTTTCCTTCTCCCTCTGGACATACCAGGCTAATAACTGCCTAGGACCAACCTATGTTTTTTGTATCTTACAGTTTTTGTTGATTTATATATTTATCTCTCTCTAATTGTTGCTCAGTTTAAACTCTGCACTGTCTTCCATTGCCCAGGTTTTATGCTCCCTGTTTAATGTAACTTTACTTTCTACCTTGATGTTAATTGGTTTCCCCTCAGTTACATTGTAAACCGGTACGATAAGACCTAGTCTTGAGCATCGGTATAGGAAAAAGAAATTAAATAAAATAAAAATAAAATATTGAGCGGTGCGGGCAAGCTGTTGAATAAATCTAGCTCTCTTAACGTTAACTGGCTAAGTTTATGACAAATCTTTGGCTGTACTAATGTTATTTGGCAAATGTTAGCCAGATAATGCTAAAAATAAGGGTTATCTGGCAACTTAACAGCCAGATAGCAGCTGATCCTGCCCAGAATGCCCTCCTCCGGTCAGTGCAGCAGAATATTCAGATCAGGTCCAAACTCAGCCAGATAAATGGTGCTGACTATTGACCTCCATGTGCAGAGTCCCGAGGAGATCAGCTGCTGAAAGCAGCCGTTTCCACCCCCCTCGCTTTCCTGTCTCACTTTCTCTTCAGGTCAGGGGCATGTAGCATAATTAAAAACTGAATTATTTATGAAGAATCATTAAATTGGGTGGCAGGCAGATTAGTGAACGACAGCCAGGCTCTGACACTCTGCCTCATTCTCTTCTCCTTCTTTCAAAGTGAGTGATGGCCTGCCTGTAAACACAAGTTTATGGATTTGGGCTTCAGCAACGTGTTTTCTATTTCAGTCACAGCCACTAGGAATCTCTTTGTATGTTCTTATGTAACCCCCCTAGGATTATAGATAGCCCAGGCTAGAAATAACTTTTTAAAAATAAAATAAGCATGGAAAATATTCACTCATCTTGGAATTTTCTCAGCACAGTAATCACGTAGGAGTAACTATCAAACAGCCTTCCTAAATTAGGTAGCAAAAACATGCATGTTATACCACTTTATAAAGGGGATTTCTGTTCATGTCTACTGTGACCATTATTCCTCCATATTTACCGGTATACAATTATACAAAGTAAAACATACACACAAAACTTTTGGCAAAATGTATGTATGTACTTCTGAAAAGAGTAGGAGGGGAACTTTCAAACAAATCTATATGGCCTCACGGAGATCTATGATAGCATTTTATAACCTGTGCATATCTGATACACATGTATTCTAAACAACTTGTACGTCTGCCCTGCAACCTATGCGCACCTGTATTCTAAACAACTTGTACGTCTGCCCTGCAACCTATGCGCACCTGTATTCTAAACAACGTGTACGTCTGCCCTGCAACCTATGCGCACCTGTATTCTAAACAACGTGTACGTCTGCCCTGCAACCTATGCGCACCTGTATTCTAAACAACGTGTACGTCTGCCCTGCAACCTATGCGCACCTGTATTCTAAACAACTTGTACGTCTGCCCTGCAACCTATGCGCACCTGTATTCTAAACAACGTGTACGTCTGCCCTGCAACCTATGCGCACCTGTATTCTAAACAACGTGTACGTCTGCCCTGCAACCTATGCGCACCTGTATTCTAAACAACGTGTACGTCTGCCCTGCAACCTATGCGCACCTGTATTCTAAACAACGTGTACGTCTGCCCTGCAACCTATGCGCACCTGTATTCTAAACAACGTGTACGTCTGCCCTGCAACCTATGCTCACCTGTATTCTAAACAACGTGTACGTCTGCCCTGCAACCTATGCGCACCTGTATTCTAAACAACTTGTACGTCTGCCCTGCAACCTATGCGCACCTGTATTCTAAACAACATGTACGTCTGCCCTGCAACCTATGTGCACCTGTATTCTAAACAACTTGTATGTCTGCCCTGCAACCTATGCGCACCTGTATTCTAAACAACGTGTACGTCTGCCCTGCAACCTATGTGCACCTGTATTCTAAACAACGTGTACATGTGCCCTGCAACCTATGCGCACCTGTATTCTAAACAACGTGTACGTCTGCCCTGCAACCTATGTGCACCTGTATTCTAAACAATGTGTACGTCTGCCCTGCAACCTATGTGCACCTGTATTCTAAACAACTTGTATGTCTGCCCTGCAACCTATGCGCACCTGTATTCTAAACAACGTGTACGTCTGCCCTGCAACCTATGCGCACCTGTATTCTAAACAACGTGTACATGTGCCCTGCAACCTATGCGCACCTGTATTCTAAACAACGTGTACGTCTGCCCTCCAGCCTATGTGCTCCTGTATTCTAAACAATATGTATGTCTGCCTTGCAGTATATGAGCACATGTACTCTAAACATTGTGCGTCTGCTCTGTAAAATATGCGCAAATGAATTCTAAACAACGTGCATGTCTGTCCTGCAACATATGTGCACCTGTATTCTAAACAACTTGTACGTCTGCCCTGCAACCTATGCGCATCTATTCTAAACAACGTGTACGTCTGCCCTGCAACTTATGCGCACCTATTCTAAACAACGTATACATGTGCCCTGCAACCTATGCGCTCCTGTATTCTAAACAATGTGTACGTCTGCCCTGCAACCTATGTGCTCCTGTATTCTAAACAATGTGTACGTCTGCCCTCCAGCCTATGTGCTCCTGTATTCTAAACAATATGTATGTCTGCCTTGCAGTATATGAGCACATGTACTCTAAACATTGTGCGTCTGCTCTGTAAAATATGCGCAAATGAATTCTAAACAACGTGCATGTCTGTCCTGCAACATATGTGCACCTGTATTCTAAACAACTTGTACGTCTGCCCTGCAACCTATGCACACCTGTATTCTAAACGTGTACGTCTGCCCTGCAAACTATGCGCACCTGTATTCTAAACAACGTGTACGTCTGCCCTGCAACCTGTGCGCACCTGTATTCTAAACAACGTGTACGTCTGCCCTGCAACCTGTGCGCACCTGTATTCTCAACAACGTGTACGTCTGCCCTGCAACCTGTGTGCTCCTGTATTCTAAGCAAATGTGTACATGTGCCCTGCAACCTATGCGCACCTGTATTCTAAACAACGTGTACATGTGCCCTGCAACCTATGTGCACCTGTATTCTAAACATGTACGTCTGCCCTGCAACCTATGCGCACCTGTATTCTAAATGTGTACGTCTGCCCTGCAAACTATGCGCACCTGTATTCTAAACAACGTGTACGTCTGCCCTGCAACCTGTGCGCACCTGTATTCTAAACAACGTGTACGTCTGCCCTGCAACCTGTGCGCACCTGTATTCTCAACAACGTGTACGTCTGCCCTGCAACCTGTGTGCTCCTGTATTCTAAGCAAATGTGTACATGTGCCCTGCATCCTATGCGCACCTGTATTCTAAACAACGTGTACATGTGCCCTGCAACCTATGTGCACCTATATTCTAGCAATTGTATGTCTGTCCTGCAAAATATGCACACATGTATTCTAAACATTGTGTAATTCTGCCCTGCAACATCTGCATGCATGTACGCTTACATGCAAACACATGCAATGCATTGAACCTGTGACCTTTTCCTACTAATTTTAAAATATACACGTGTATATTTACCTGTGAAAATAACGTAGGTCTTGCATAAAATGCAATTTACACTTGTAAGTCAGTATATTTTAAAGCATGTGCATATGATTGAAATGACCAATTTTCTGATTATTTAGCAGTTCTCCCAGTACTTTTATTTTATTTATTTATAAACATTTATCATCCACGTATAATAGTAACCTGTGCTAAGCCGCTTACAAAATAAATAAACAATCAGAAAACATTAAAATGATTCCAATTCTTAACAAAACATTGCATTAAAGTAAGCGCTAACCATCTACCCTCCTAATTACGAAAGGCTTCCCAAGAGAGAAATGCTTTAATACTCTTTTGAAAGAGACTGGGATCACCAATAAACCAGAAGGATTCAGGAAGTGAGTTCCACAACCTATTGAAAATGCTCGTATTCTAGTATCATTCCGTGAGCTATTTTTAGCCCCTTATCTTGAGAAGGAAGATTTCGCTTTGGGACATAATCCTGACAAATAGACAGGGCCATTCAACTTCAGTGATTTAAACATTAATATCCGTTGAATCAGTGGACGCCGATGGAATGGGTATAATAAAGGTGTTACCTGATCCAGGATTGACTCCTTACAATCAAGCGAGCGCCTGCCTTTCCTAAAATGGGAGACTAGAAGGCCTAGCTATAAGGCACCGCAGTAATCTAATGTAGATAAAAGAAATGTTTGAACTAAAATCCAGAAATCATTACCCTCTGAGATATATCTTAAATGATGCATCAGTCGCAGTTTAAAATCACCAGATCTTAAAACACAGCTTAATTGTGACGGGAAAGACAACTGAGGGTCAAATAGGAAACAGTTTTGGGTTGAATTGTACTTCTCCAGGTCATGGGGGCCACTAGTGCACAATAAACAAGTCTGAGATCAATTAGGCACGATAATTAGCAGGGGTAGCATTATGTGAGCAAGCAAGCCGTCTCCTATAAACCAGTAATTTATGTGCCCTGCATCAGAACGTGCCACTGCCCCTTGTTTTGCACATCTCTGTGCGTGAAACCTAAAGTCTGCGCATAGTCATTATCTGCATCTAGGCTACTTATATATACAGTCGCTTTTACAGGCACAACGCCTTGAAAATGTAGCTTTGTGTTTAAGTCCAAATTCCTCCCCCACTTCCCTGTGAGAATGCCTCTGCTCAGTCCAGGTAAACAAATGCGTGAACAGGACACGGGCGCTGTTTACCTGGGTAAACAATTTTTTTAAAAGGCCATTACCATCGGTGAAACACTGGTTTTCCAGTGGAAATGGCTTTGAAAGATTTAAGAACATAAGAAATTGCCATACTGGGTCAGACCAAGGGTCCATCAAGCCCAGCATCCTGTTTCCAACAGAGGCCAATCCAGGCCACAAGAACCTGGCAATTACCCAAACACTAAGAAGATCCCATGCTACTGATGCAATTAATAGCAGTGGCTATTCCCTAAGTAAAATTGATTAATAGCCGTTAATGGACTTCTCCTCCAAGAACTTATCCAAACCTTTTTTGAACCCAGCTACACTAACTGCACTAACCACATCCTCTGGCAACAAATTCCAGAGCTTTATTGAAGCTCGATACATGCTCTATACATGTGCTAATGTTCTGCCACTGAGACAGAAATCTTGTTATTAGAGATGCTCATAAATGGTATTTTGTTCATCAGTTGTAATTGCTAAGCAGAGCTCAACTATGCTTGCAAGTTGAACTCAGTCTGAAATATGAATATATCCAACAGTCCCTCATCCTGAAAAGCAGACTACAAGAAAGTACAATTTCCATAATTAATTCCTTGGTTCGAGTTTGGAAGGTTGGCATTTGTATGTGAGGCTAAGAATTTAACCTGGCTGATGGCAAGTACAGTAATAATTAAAAGTCCTAGCAGAAGCCTTTCCGGCAATGTAGCCCGGTCTGTCTGACAGGCTATAGGCGCCTGCTCAGTCTGCAAGTTAGTGATGGCCCAGAGACCTAGGATGCTGGATGTTTGGGTAATAGCCACACCAGTATCATCCTCATCAAGGGAGCTCGAAGCGTGTTACAGGAAATCAATAGAGTGAGTAAATCAACATAAAGGCTTGGATAGGGTAAATTGGAAGTCATTTAGAGTGGTTGCATAGAGTCGTTTGTACAAGGTAGAAAAGCAGCATATATTAACAATCGTTAAGGCACCTTTTACCAAGATCAGGCACTAAGATACAATACCTAGGGCTGCTCGCGAGTGCTGCAACAGACCAGTGACCAGTGCAACCTGATCCCTGCCAGCTTTTACCTCTTCTGAGTCCGTCACTAATGTTTCCAGTACATAAACACTGCAGTGTGACCATTACTCTGCTCTCTGACACCGCCAGCTCTGAGGTCCTAGCCCAAACTCAGCAAATGCACAGAACCGAGAGCAAACGAAGGGTCCCACTGACACTAATTGTAACTATTTGAAAATTACAAGAGGCTGCTGGCATCTTATAGACCAACCATTTTATTAAGGCATGAGCAATCTGACAGCATGGGCTGCGTCCTCATGCCTCCATAAATGGGTTATTTAGAAGGTGCCACCCACTCTTGTCATGTTTGGTAGAGCAGACTAACACGGCTATCCATGTGATGATCTTCACCACGTGTAACTATTTAGATGATAACAAACCTATGAGCTTAAACACAGAAGGGTTGGGTACTGGGGTGAACTGAAGAGGGTTTCTTGCAGGCTAAGAGGATGTAGTAGGAAAGAAAAAGATGACAAAACCAGCCTTGGAAACAAATTACAATCCTTCATGCCTTCCTGCTGTGGCTGCTGCAATAGCTCCTTAAAAGTGTGAACTGGAATAACTGACCAGACTGAATGGACCAGCAAGTCCTTTACTGCTGTCACCTGCTACAGAGTGAATTTTCAAAGGGACTCGGCGTGTACGCGGGTAAATGCGATTTCTGAACATCGGGAGTACGCCTGTGTTTTCAGTATTGCATGAACGTTTTACCGGCAACCTGGGGCTGCCTTCAGACGAGCGTGCAGTAGCTGCTATTTTGTAAGAGACAGATGTGAATACATTACCAAGTTCATTAGTGCACTTTTACATCTGCTGATTGAATCGTGAAAGAGAAAGCAGATGTCTCCATTTTGTTTGGGAGCTGTGGCTGACATGGTGGACGTTCAGAGAGAAATGCTAGAGGCTTTAGGTGGACTGGTGGAGGCAACAATGAATTAGTGATTCAGAGTACTCACACATACCTTCAGAACGCCTGCCTCCATGTTTACTTCTGGGTGTCTGTACACTATCATAGTTACTTTGCAAGTAAAATACACAGAGCCCTAGCATCGGCCGTAGGCGCCGCTATCTGAAGGGCACATTAGGGCCGCTGGTGATGTCCCCCTATCCCTCCTGTCAGAGTGCTGCAGCCCCACCAGAATTGACAGCAGGGTTGCCCTAAGGATGAGAGAGAGCACCGCGGCCTCACCAGAATTGTTGGCACGGCTTGAGTGTGAGGAGAAGAGGGCCTCTGAAATCACCGGTGGGGCCTTAGGAGGAGAAGTGCCTTGGTCTTGCTGGAGTTGCCTGCTGGGCCTGAGGAGGAGGAATGCTGCGGGCCTGCTCCCCTGGAAACGTCAAAGGGGCCTTAGGAGGAGAAACGCTGAGGCCTCGCCGGCGATCTGGCAGGGCCTTCGGAGGATCAGGAGTGGAGCGGCCTGCTCTACAGGAAGAGCACTAGACCAGAACTGGGTTGGCCCAAGGAATAAGACATTCTGTTGGCCATAGGGGCTGAAGAAGAAAACTGCTACTGTTGCTGCTTCAAGAAGTGAGAGAGAGCATAATTATGTATGGTGAGATTGTATGTGTGTGCCTATAAGTGAAAGAGAGCGTCTGTGTGTGTGAGAGACTGAGAAAAAGCATATGTGTATGGAAGAGAGAGCATGTGTGTGTGTGTGTGACAGTATGTGTATGTGCAAGACTAAGAGTGAGCATGTGCATGTGTGTTTGAGAGAGACCGAGAGAGCACATCTATGTATGTGTGTGCCTATAAGTGAAAGAGAGCGACTGTGTGTGTGAGAGACTGAGAAAAAGTATATGTGTATGGAAGAGAGAGCATGTGTGTGTGTGTGACAGTATGTGTATGTGCAAGACTAAGAGTGAGCATGTGCATGTGTGTTTGAGAGAGCACATCTATGTATGTGTGTGCCTATAAGTGAAAGAGAGTGTGTGTGTGTGTGTGAGAGAGACTGAGAAAAAGCATATGTGTATGGAAGAGAGAGCATGTGTGTGTGTGTGACAGTATGTGTATGTGCAAGACTAAGAGTGAGCATGTGCATGTGTGTTTGAGAGAGCACATCTATGTATGTGTGTGCCTATAAGTGAAAGAGAGTGTGTGTGTGTGTGTGTGTGTGTGAGAGACTGAGAAAAAGCATATGTGTATGGAAGAGAGAGCATGTGTGTGTGTGTGACAGTATGTGTATGTGCAAGACTAAGAGTGAGCATGTGCATGTGTGTTTGAGAGAGCACATTTATGTATGTGGGTGGAGAAAGTTGGTACGGAACACCTCTGCCCTTCCAATCTGCCTGCTAATCCATGACAGGGCATCTGAAAATCAAAAGTTCCCAGTTATGGGAAACAGATTTTTTTTAAAATCCTTATTAGTTTTAACTATTGGATGTAGTTTGATGTGTCTATTTTAAATTATTGTATTGGTGTTTGAAAAATGTTTATATGAGATTTTAATTATTGGATGTTATTCTATTTGTTAGCTGTTTTGCGGTGGTTTTACTACTGTTAATGAAATTTGTATTTCTTGATTTTATTGTTTTATGAGGAATGATCATGTTTCTTTTTTCCATTGTTTCATTGCTTGCAGAATTTGGCTTGTTGCAGTTTCCTGTACATTTTTGCCTGCACATGTCTATTTATGTTCTATGGTCTCTTCTGTTTTTGAAGGTTTGTCTGTCTGTGTTCTGCATGTGTGTCTGAGGTGTGAGGTATTCCGCTAGAGCAGGGGTGGGCAATGCCGGTCCTCGAGGGCTGCAAACCAGTTGGGTTTTCAGGATACCCCTAATGAATAAGCATGAAATAGATTTGCATACAACTGAGGCAGTGTGTATGCAGGTCTCTCTCATGCATATTCATTAAGGAAATCCTGAAAACCCGACTGGTTTGCAGCCCTCGAGGACCGGCATTGCCCACCCCTGCGCTAGAGTGTAGTTTCTCTGTAGGGATCTATAGCAGCTTGGCTTCTTCTGTTTTCCTTATAAGGGGTGTATTGGTGCTCTAGGGCCGGATGTAATATTTGCAGTGTCGCCTTTTCATGGGGAGTTCATGCTGTTTTGATATAGAAAGTTTATTATATTATAATTCTATTTTCTCCTGGTTTTCTGAAGGCCAAGCCCATGCCCATGGTGCTTTACAGTATGACTGATACCATATGGGTTCCAAGTATGGGTGTTGCTTTTTCGCAGCGTTTTCTGGCTGGCACCAAAGCAGTGCTATTTTACCTCAAAAGACTATACTTGTAATATCCTTTTTCATGCAAACTCTGTCAATATAAATGCATAATTTTTAATTGTGTATATGGACGATGTGACAGGTTGGAAGGGCGTGCAAGGCTGTAAGGTTTGCCTGAGGTGCCTCATACCTTTGCAGCAGCCTTCGGCATCTAACGGTCTCCCAGCTCTGGAGTCCTGTGTTCTGTAACGGGTGAGGATGCAATTTCTCACTTGGTCATAGGCGCCAATTCGCCTGACTCTGAAAATACAGTGGGTAGGGAACGTGTTGCATATTCTTGCCTTGGAAAGAAATGTGTGACCTGAAACATTTCTGCCCACTTTCAAAGCAGAGCTTGCGGTATTTTATGAATTCTGCAGCTGCAGTGGCCCGGTTTATAAACTCCTCGCACTATCTCGTCCATCCATGCACACAAATGGTTTGAAAGCTGGGCTCCCAGACACCGTGACTTCTCACCACTCCGACCCTCGCAGCCGTGCAGCCTGCATTCTGACACCGCTCTCACGAAGAGCTGCTGAGGCTGACTCTCCAAACCGGCCAAATTGGTCATTGCATCAGTAGCATGGGATCTTCTTAGTGTTTGGGTACTTGCCAGGTTCTTGTGGCCTGGTTTGGCCTGTTTTGGTAAACAGGATGCTGGGCTTGATGGACCCTTGGTCTGACCCAGCATGGCAATTCCTTATGTTCTTATGATCTGCATTTCTGATTCACAGAGAAGACTCGCACCATCGTAGATAACTTTGAAGCTCACTAACACACGTCACTTGGACTGAAAAGATTCAGGTTATTGTTTTTAAAGAAGATTGATCCTGCCCCTATGCCCCCAAAATGTAATGCAACACACCTGCCATCAGTGAAGCAGAGAAGAAATGTGTGCAGTGGTAAATATTCTTTGTCTTAAAGCACCTGAAAAGTGGAATAGACATAAATCAAATAAATACGCGTTCAGTGAGCCCTTAAAAGCTTTTAATTGAATTTATATTTAATGTGTAAAATTACAATTACTGAAAGCAAAATGCAGCATTACATAATTGTTCATTTAAAATAAATTACACACCGGAACTGGAAGTGCCTGAAAAATCTGGGGTATTTGTAGTTCTTATTTTAAGGAAATGACTTCCCGCCGGGCCCCGATGCTCCTTCCTGGTGCATTCTCAGGGCTTCCCTGGGTAGGACTCATCCGGCTCGGCTCTGCCTCTGAATCTCCCCGATGAAACCGCTAGGCCCGGCCCCCGAGCAGGTCTAATTTATCTGCTTCACAGCGCAGGACCGGTTTTATTATCACTGCTTAGGGATGGGCAGGGGAAAATACATTTTCATTTTCGGGAGTTTTTCCCCCACTAATTTTGGTTGGTGGGTTCTTTGATTCATTTCATTTGTGAGAAAAAAACAAATCAAACAATAAAATAAAAAACCAAAACTGAGGCCTCCCGGGGAGAGCCCAGGCCTCGCAGCTCCTCTTCTTTCTCTCGATAACTCCGATGCGTTCACCTGAGCAGATGAGGCCATTTTGCTAAGAAAGGTACCTAATGCATGTTCTTGTCCGGCCGTTTTGCAGGCTAGGGGGCCCCTTACTGTTCAACTTTTGAAAGTCTGCTCCCAACCCCTAACCTTGCTCCTTGCCAAATTTCAGCTCAATTGAACTATTTTAAGGTGACCCTCAAAGGCCTTAACATTTCAAATTTCACCAGAAATTAGTATTTCTTATTTAAAACTTTTGTATTTCATTGCCAAATGTTGTTTGGGAAAATAATAGTCAAGCCTAATCGAAAACAATTTTATTTTTTGCTCTTTTCTTTTAATGCAGTTATTTACATGAAATGAAAATTACCAAAGATATTAAGCAAAAATTAGAACCAAAAGAAAAAGACAGACTTTGCAAAATAACATCTAAAATGGAATTAATAACAATAAAAATGTACCAAGAATGTTCCATTTCCTCATAAGTTCTGTTTCTTTTCTCTGATTCTTCTTCTATGCGTTCCTGTTTTTTTTCTTCGCTGGCTTTAAATTTGTGATCAGTGCCAGCCATGGAACCTGCTCGTCTTTTCTTCCATTGCAATAATAAAAACTGCTTATCCTCTTCATTCTTAATGATGTTTAATGCATTTCATGTGCATCTACTTTATCCAGGAACTTCATTCGATTTTTCGCTTCCACAGCTGAGTCTCTACCCAACCGCTTCTGTAAGTCTTGCCATTATGTATGTAGTGATATAACTTTTTCAATGCAATGATCAGTTTGTTTTGGGGGAATTCATCCCTTTTCCCCCAAAACAAGAACTTCTTTTACAACAAAGGTCGCACTTTCTTTGATTGATAATTTAAATCACATAATTTGAAGAAAAGAACACTGAGTACTTGCTGATTTGAAGGTAGTATTGCTCCTACAATTTAGTTTGTTATGTTTCTAATGAGCCTACATTCGTAATCTTTCCCTAAGCAGCACAAAAGTTTTGAAGTGGACTTTGATGATGATGGTGCCATTATATCGTACAAATGAACTACACTTCGCAAAGCACAAACTCATTAGTACGAGAACGTACTAAAATCTTAGGGGTAGATTTTCTAAATCTACGCATGCGCGAACAAAAGTACGCCCCAGGACTTGTGTGCATCCTGGGGCTTGCACGTGCTACCGAGTCTATGCAAAATAGGCTCGGCATGTGCAGGGGTTTTTTAAAAGGGTTACGTGCATAACTTATGCACGTAACCCTTTTAAAATCCATCCGTTAACGAATAGAACTGTAACTTGAAATCTGTTTCTGAACTTAGAAAACTGTCTTACTGGCTGAAAGACTTGAATTGAACTGACTGAGAGTTGTTGAGTGACACCATCTCAATATAAGGCCACAGAACTTTTTTGATGGTTGTAGAACCTTCTAGAAGGTTCTAGAACCTCCCACAACCTTCTATAAGCTTCCAGAAGCACTTTTTTATTGCAAATTAAATTATTTCAATCATATTCTATACATCTTTTGAAAAAAGTATGATAAAGAAGATAAAAACAGTTTAATATAAAAAATAACAATTTTGTTAAAGTCTGAAACTTCAGGGACTTTGGGGCCATTTAAATTAATTAATGAATTTAGCATTTTTTTTATAGACCGATATTCATTGGAACATCATACCGGTTTACATATAACATTAATGCAGCATACCATTGCTTTACAGGGAACGTGTATTAGTACATGTAGTATTTGGAACATCGATTAAAATTAACATTGGAATTAACATTGGAAGAATTAACATTGGAATTTTATTCCAATTAACATTAGAATAAAAATAACATTGGAACATCGATTAAAATTGGCTTTACAAGGAAAGTGCATTAGTACATATAGTATTTGGAACATGGAATAAAATATTTGGTAATTGTAACGAGGCTTAAAGTCGTATAGTATTTGGAAACAGTGTTAAAGTT
Organism: Rhinatrema bivittatum; assembly: GCF_901001135.1. Taxonomy (NCBI): domain Eukaryota; kingdom Metazoa; phylum Chordata; class Amphibia; order Gymnophiona; family Rhinatrematidae; genus Rhinatrema; species Rhinatrema bivittatum. The sequence goes on along the minus strand of NC_042623.1, from coordinate 2,879,987 downwards.
ATTATTATCTGATTAGGCTGAAATTTTACAGAGAGCACTTTTACACAGATTGGAGGCTGTTTGCTATTACCCCACGATGCCAAAAATTGCCATGCGGCCAAGGCGCCCATTTTAATGCAGCAAATTTAACGCCTACGCGGGAGCTGGCATTAAAGCATGCCGCGCTCAAGGGCTCACCGAAAAAAACAAAAAATCCTGCTTTCTACGATTCTTCCTGTTAGTTTCGCTGCGATACTAAGTAGGAGGAAGCACAGGAAGCAGAATTCTGCCAGAATCAAGGGATCAACAACAACAAAAAATATCTTGGTTTCTGTGGTTCCTCATAGGGGAACCACAGAAAACAGTATCGCCAAGGTCTGGCCCAATTGGAACGCCTGCTGGCAGTAAGTGAAGGAGTGAATACATTAATTTTAAATGCCAGGCACTTAATAGTAATTTATTCACTCCTTCATTTCCTGTCGATTGGTCCATTCACTGTCACATGTCAATGAAAAGGACTGATCTGGAACAGCCCTGCTAGGGGTGGGGAGAGAGCTCTGGCCAGGCTGTTGTGGGCGCACAGCCACATCTCCTGGGCACCCAATGTAGAGTGCTAGGGACACACAAATTATCCATTGCGTGTCTCTTTTAGTGCAGCAGCTCATTTACCTATTGCATCGAGCATCCAGGAGAAGGAAATGTGTGCGCGCTCAAAAAACATGTCTCCAGTTTGGACAGATGTTTTTACGCGATGATATTGCATTGGCCTGTTTCAATGCTTCACATATGCTTTTTGCCTTCCAAGTCAAAACAATTTTTGTGGAATGTGTGTTCCAAGAAAAAAACGGCAACAACTAACCTACAGGCCAATGCAATATCAGTGCACATAAAACGGAGAAACTTGCGAGACTGGAAAACTGGGCATCCAAATAGCAGATGAAATTTAATGTGGACAAGTGCAAGGTGATGCATATAGGGAAAAATAACCCTTGCTGTAGTTACATGATGTTAGGTTCCATGTTAGGAGCTACCACCCAGGAAAAAGATCTAGGCATCATAGTGGATAACACATTGAAATCGTCGGTTCAGTTGCTGCGGCAGTCAAAAAACCAAACAGAATGTTAGGAATTATTAGGAAGGGAAAGGTTAATAAAACAGAAAATGTCATAATGCCTCTGTATCGCTCCATGGTGAGACCGCACCTTGAATACTGTGTACAATTCTGGTCGCCGCATCTCAAAAAAGATATAATTGCGATGGAGAAAGTACACAAAAGGGCAACCAAAATGATAAAGGGGATGGAACAGCTCCCCTATGAGGAAAGACTAAAGAGGTTAGGACTTTTCAGCTTGGAGAAGAGACGACTGAGGGGGGATATGATAGAGGTGTTTAAAATCATGAGAAGTGTAAAACGGGTAAATGTGAATCGGTTTTTTACTCTTTTGGATAATAGAAAGACTAGGGGGCACTCCATGAAGTTAGCATGGGGCACATTTAAAACTAATTGGAGAAAATTCTTTTTCACTCAGTGCTAAATTAAGCTTTGGAATTTGTTGCCAGAGGATGTGGTTAGTGCAGTTAGTGTAGCTGGGTTCAAAAAAGGTTTGGATAAGTTCTTGGAGGAGAAGTCCATTAATGGCTATTAATCAAGTTTACTTAGGGAATAGCCACTGCTATTAATTGCATCAGTAGCATGGGATCTTCTTGGTGTTGGGAACTTTCCAGGTTCTTGTGGCCTGGTTTGGCCTCTGTTGGAAACAAGATGCTGGGCTTGATGGACCCTTGGTCTGACCCAGCATGGCATGTTTATTTATTTATTTATTTTATTTAATACATTTATATACCATTTCACCAAATACGAGAGATGACCGAAGCGGTTTACAATATTTTTCAAAATATATTCTTAAGAATTATAGTGTGTCTGAGAGCTTTATAAAGGTTTCCTGTGTTAAAATATTGAATGTATTAGATTTCTATCCCTTGTATTTGAGAATTAAAGGAGTCTTCCTTCTGTTTTGAGTATGAGACCTGTTTTTAAATCTCTTTCCTTAAGTGTACTCCTGAGTTGGCGCTATATGCTATGTTTATTCTTTTATTCAGCGGCGTGATGGCTATATGTGATTCTTGTAAGGACCTTGATGCCAGTGCCCTGAGATACTTAGATCTAGGAGGCTGGGAATGCAGAGCAGGGGACATTTTCAAGACTGCAGATATGAATATTGCTTCAGGAATGAAATGAAGATCTGAATCTGGACTTTTTGTTTGACCTACAGAGTGTGAAGTGTAGTTTTATTGCAACATCAAGGTGCAAACAATGTGTTTTGTGGCTTTAAAGCTGTTGTGATGTATAAGAAGCACATACAGAGCTACGTATAGCCGTGGAACCCATACTTCAGTTTCCATACGTCTGCCTGATTTTTACCTGTGATGGATATGGAAAAGTCTGGGAATCACCTTCAGACGTTCTTGGGACAGTAGATACATCTCATGGAAAACAGCCAATTTACTCGAGGTTGCATTAAGGTTGTGACTGCACAGGGCTTTATGCTTGCAATAGACAGCAAGCAAATGCTTGCTATTTGTCATCTCCAGCTTTGCAGCTTTTGTGGAAATTAGTAACCACATTCAGCAGAGGTGAGCATCCTTTATTTGTACCATGGAAACCAGGAGCTGCATTTTACTTTTCAAAGCTATTGGCTTGATCCGTGCATCAGGGTGGACAAGAGTGCTGTGGTGGTGATGGGGGGTGCAGCCTGGTCCCACTGGAAGCGATTATAGGTGAATTTAAATTGTGTGTGGATTCCTCTGTACATACTGTGAATGTCCAAAGGCCTTGCTGCCCGACAAAAACAAATTATCTTTCTGAGCAGGTCAGAACAAGCTGTATACCCAAGGGGAATGTAAAACTGTCTCACCTGCACAGAATATCATTCATGAGAGAGCCAGCAACAGCGAAGAAAGCAGAAATGTACAGATGGTCCTCATCTGATGTGAGCATGGCATGAAAGATGATAAGTAACGATGCCACATGCTGTCTGGCTCAGGGTTTCCCAGTCTTGTCACCCTTCAGTGCAGTGCTAGAACACATTTTATTCTTCCACAGGGAAAGAAAAATCATTTCCGACTGACTTCTGGAATGCATTTGGTTAATGGAAACTGTTTGAGTACAAAGTCATGCATTTGGGGTGTAGAAATGCGAAGGAGCTGTAGATGATTGCAGAGGGAGAGAGACCATAGGGTGTCTGCTGATCTGAGGGATGTGTAGCAATGTGAAAGGAACAAAGGCAATCTAGACTACGTAACCAGCAGGAGAAAAAGGTAGCTAATGCTCCGGCACAGGACACTGGTGAGGCCTCTTCTGGAATCTGCATCTCGGGAAGAAGAGAGAGAGGCTAGAGGGAAAGGCAACTAAAATGGTGCAGGGCATCAGAAGAGGATCTAAAAATGTGTACCCTGGAAGAGGCATGCCCTCTAGACTTCAAAATGCCTGGAAGCTTTTAGGAATGCACAAGAAGCAAATCTTTTTGAATGGAAAGTAGTGAATAGCTGCAGTGCCCTCCCTGTGGAGGTGGTATAGGAAAAAAAAGAATAATGGGATAAATACAAAGATCCTGAGAATGGCAATGAAGCTCTGGGGTAACAGGCACAGAGAAAAACTTGCACAGAGCAGCAGTTACAATCCTAAACAGATTTCCTGGGTAGACTGGATGAGCCATTTGTATCTTTGTTTGCCGTCATTTGCTATGTTACTGACTTACTATGAGAAATTGCAAACAGGGTTTAGAGCAAAGCTAAGCTTTCTTTTGACCAAAGTTAGCAGGTTGTTCATCTCCCAGACACAAAGATGCACTTTCAAGGGCAATGAAGAAAAACATTTTAAACGACTATGATAGCATTGGAGTAACTTCAAACTTGCATAGTATAAAAGTGTATCTGTAGACCCTTGGGCAAGGCAGGATTGAGACCACCTGTAGGAAGTAGCCCTGCAGTTCCTGTCGGCAGGTGGACCCAGATGAGGCAGAGACCCATCAAGACCTTCACCTATACCAGCACTCGTTCCCCTCAGATTGAACCTTCGGTTGCTGGGCCTGGCAGCACTTAGGTGGGGTTCTCTGCTAATGGCAGAAGGGTAGATCCATGGTTGGTGAGGGTCATAAGCAGGCAACAGTCAGGCATATATGAGGTCCAAGCAATGGTCAGAGGAAGGAAGTGGTCAATTGTAGCCAAGTTCCAGGCAAATGGTCAGAGGCAAGCAATGGTCAATCATATCTGAGGTCCAAGAAGTGGTCAAGCCAGGTGTCTATCTGAGAAAGAAGAAGAGGGATGGAAGGACAGGGCAGGCAGGTGAGGATGAGGATGAGGGAAAGCATTCTCTCTTTTGTGATTTTTCTGCTTTCACAATATTAGAACAGTTTCCGTGTAGTCTGGTTAGCACCTGTTTAAAAAAAAATGTTTTTTGCTACAGATAAATACATTTTTTAATGGTTGTTAGATAATAATGTTTCATTAGTGTTCCTTTTTTTTGGTACTTGATATTTGTTTATTTTTTGAACACTTTTTTGCCGTTGTTTTGTTCACTATGGGCTGGATTTAAAAAGCTACGCCCGATTTTATAACATTCGCGTGCAGCTGCGCGCGAATGTCATAAAATCCGGTGTCGGCGCGTGCAAGGGGGTGCACACTTATGCACCTTGCACACGCCGAGCCCTAGGGGAGCCCAGATGGCTTTCCCTGTACCCTCCAAGGTTGCTCCGAATTTGGAGCGGCCTCAGAGGGACCTTTCCTTCCACCCCCCCACCTTCCCCTCCCTTCCCCTTCCTAACCCGCCCCCCAGCCCTACCTAAAAAAAACCCCCTACCTTTGTTCTTCAGGTTGCAGCTGCCTCTGGGCAGGTGTAGGTTGCGCGTGGCGGCCGAGTGCCAGCAAGCGATCCCCTGGCCTAGAGGCCCTTCGGAGGCCTCTGGCCACGCCCCCACCCTGGACCGCCCACTCCCCACCCCTTTTTTCGAGCCCCGGGACATATGCGCGTCTCCGGGCCTTTGCAAAATAGGCTCGGTGCACCCAGGAGCGGGTATTAAAGGGTTACGCACGTAACCCTTTTACAATCCTCCCCAATATATATACAACATTTATATGAGGATAGATTTTCTTTTCCCAAATATCTTTTATTTATCAAATCTTTTAGACATCCACATTGTATCCCAAATACATTATTTTAACTCCCAAATACAACCTATCAGTTCTAATATTTCCAAATCGTACTAAAAACCAAAGAGACTCTTACACCCCCCTCTTCACCACAAATGTTCATATCTTCCCATCCCGTTGTATCTTCAAAGGTAACCACCTTCCTTTTTTTCAACAGCCACAGCTGTGTCTCAAGTGCTCAATGTCTTGATCTTCATAGATTAACCCCAACACAGAGGCCTCAGTGTTTCACCATCTGCTTGGCTTCATCAGGGCAAAGCTAAATTCACAAAATAAAAACATTCCACATCACCATGAATTCTCTTACACAAACCACCCCACAGACATTCTCTTCATGTTTCAACATCTTATAAAAAATCCTTTTCCAAAACTCACATTCTCTTAAAGTTTTTCACGGGTACAACTACTCACTAGCACGATTTGAAGATTCGTGTCTTACGTTCTCAGTTTAGTAGATCTCTTTATTTAACAAAGTCAAAAACATTTCACCAAGTTATTCTAAATCACCATTTCCCACACACGTTTCCACATTAAAAAAGGAAGAGAAGTCACTGCACCAAACTTACCAAATCCCTTTTCTCATCATGGCCACCGCGCCATTACTGGCTGCCACGGGTTCCGATGCCACGGCTGCGCATTAGATTTTATCCACCCCGAATCCCATCCGGGCACTGAATCTCTGTCACTCACCCCCTAAAACACATCCTCCCTATCCGGGAACTTTTCAATACCACCAACCTTTTTATGCAACCACTGTTACTTATTCTCATTAACGTACCACAAAGAATTCTCATGTTCCTCCCTTAGATATTACTGTCAGGTCAAGCGCATTGCCCCATCGTAAATCATTCCAAATTACAGAATACCCTCTGTAACCTACTCAATTTCTTACAGGCTTCTTTTCTCCACACACACCCCATTATATCTATTTCACACTCACATCCCCTCATTAAGCGCACAATTCTCTATTTCCCAGCCCTCTCTGTACATCCCTAAAAGAATGCATCCCATTCTCTGAAATGATAATGCTGGTAGCGGTCAGCCATATTCTGTTTTTAATGGATAGGTTGGCACTTCTCATATCCTTGAAGGATACAGGAGCTGTTTCTTGCCTATCTCTGGGGCACGATGGCTTTGGATGGCCACTCACAGCTTCCTCATCAGAGGGGTTGGGTTCTGTGGCCTACCCTTACAGTGGGCAGGTGAAAATATTGTCCTCTGCACTAATATATGGAATGTGTTTGAAAGAATGACGCCAGGAGCCTATAACTGGGATTTTGGAGTTGAAAAGATATTACTTGGGATTCTGTGTTCAGTTAACAGTAATATTGGGCTGGAGTTTAAAAGGGTTATGCGCATATATTATGCAAATAACCGCGAAAACCTGCTCCTGCACGCGCCGAGCCTATTTTGCATAGGCCCGGGGCGGGGCAGTCTGGAGGTGGGGTGTGGGTGGGGCCAGAGCCCCCAGGCACAGTGGCCATTTGCCACTGTGCCCGGGATCGTGGGCCGGCCGCTGGCCAGCAGGCGCAACTTATAAAATAAAGGTAAAGGGGGATTTAGGTAGGGTTGGGGGCGGGTTAGGTAGGGGAAGGGGAAGGGAGGGGAAGGTGGGGGGGCGGAAGGAAAGTTCCCTCCGAGGCTGCTTTGATTTTGGAGTGGTCTCGGAGTGAACGGAGGAAGGCTGCGCGGCTCGGTGCGCGCAAGTTGCACAATTGTGCACCCGGTTGCGCGCCGACCTTGGATTTTATAAGATGCGCACGGCTGCGCACGCATGTTATAAAATCGGGTGTACCTCTTAAAATCCGGCCCATTATGTTTCTCTTTGTTTATGAAAAGCTGTTTGCTGTGGTCATGCAATTCCATTCTAAGTGTTCTGTTTCAAGAAAATAAAATCTTCTCTTGAATGCTGATGTTGTGAAAGTGAACTGGCAGAATTGGGGTGGGTGTTTTATGGAGTGAGATTTTAGAGTATGAGAGTTTAGGGGAGTTGAGACATTTGTAGCTGGTTGAGTCAAGAGATGTGGCTATTTTTAATCTAATATTTTTAGGTTAAATTTCAGCCAGAACCAAGCCAGACAGATTCTGGTTGAAAATTATCCTAAGGGTACTGTAGCTTTATATGAAATAGCCACTGAGCATGTTGAAAATGTTGCCTATGTCCCATTGGTCGTTTGTCAACCCTTCCCCCCTCTTCCCCCCTTGTGCTATGATCTCCTTCACGCCCATCTCAAAGTCTGCTCAATTGAAACCCCCTTCTGCATGCACTTACAGGGAATAGTGCAATGACAGGTTAGCTGGTACCATTTTGAATTTGACGTGGCTATGGAAGGAGTGACATAGTCTCCCTCCTGCCCATAATCCTAGCCAAGACAATCTACAAAAGATTAGGGATGAGTTTGGTGAGATGAGTGGTCCCAGAAAGCCTCAGGGAGGACTTACGGTGGGAGGACTGTAGTTTACCATGAAGGATCATCATGAGGTTTAGGGCAGAGACATTCACCCGTATTGTAGAGTTGGGGCTTGTTCGGTGGATGGAGAAATTGACTTGGAGTAGTGCTGACATGGGGAAGGGTTAAGGTAAGCAGACTTCAGGTGGGCTGGATAGTATCTTAGACATTGGATGTGGGGTCTGGGAGAGAACTCCTGGACTGTTCTTCACTGGGGATTAGGTGGAGGCTCCGAAAGAGGATCTTTCAGGAGATGGATGGGGACAATCTGCATGTGGCAATCGGATGGGAGGAAGTGCTATAGGGGATGTTATCAAAAAGCCCATGCATAGATTTGCGATACTTTAAAGGATGGTGCAAATCTCTGCATGTATATTATGCACATACACTTTGAAAATGAAATGCAGTTTTAAGAAGCGCTTTTGCTTACATTGCTAAGTAAACGTATGAGCCAGGTTGAACATCTTCAGTGATGTAAATTTTCCAGATAACATTCAGGCAGTGAATTCGAGTATGTTACAATATAAAGCCAAGTCTTCCCATGAGGAATCTTTACCTCTTATTACCTACCAAGTGCTGATAAAATATACCCAAAAAGTCATACCTGAAAAAATTGCATCGCATAGATCTCGGACCAGAACCCGTCTCCTCTACTTCCCGCATCTCCATAGGAGTCCATCTAAGTCCAGCCGGTCCCGGCACCCAAAGGCTCAACCCGCGGGGAACGGGATTGGTATTGGTGAAGCTCCAGCTGGCCCCTGCCTTCCGTCTGCCTCGCCTCCTGTCACTGGGGATCCGTGGTAGGCCTTCCTCCCGGGTAGTGCCAACCCTAGCACAGGTCAAGGGTTCACTTCTACCGAGGTCACAACATGTCCAATGTAATCTATATTCACACATATTGTTTTCACACTATATAACACACAAATATAGGTTTTCATATTACTTCTGTTTAGATACTGTATATGTATATATAGTTTATATAGTGATACCTTTTTATTGGACTAACAAATTTCTTGACTAGTTTTTGAGAGAACAGGAAGAGTCATCGTGAACTCTGTTGCATCTGGAACAATAATCACCAGCAGAAATAGAAGTTGGGACTGACCTGGTGGCTCCCAGCACTTGAAATTGTAAATGTGTATTGTTATTTATTCTTTCGGATAATAGAAGGAGTAGGGAGAGTCCATGAAGTTACAAGTAGCACATTTAAAACAAATCAAAGAAAATTATTTTTCACTCAATGCAATTTAAGCTCTGGAATTCATTGCCAGAGGATATGGTTAAGGCAGCTAGAGTAGCTGTGTTTAAAAAAGGTTTGGATAAGTTCCTGGAAGGAGAAGTCCATAAACTGCCGTTAATTCATAGGGAATAACCACTGCTTGTTGCCAGCATTAGTAGCATGGGATCTGTTTGATATTTCGGTACTTGCCAGGTACTTGTGTCTTGGATTGGCCATTGTTGGATACAGGATATTGGACTTGATGGACCCAGTATGTCATTACTTATGAGATTGTGTGATCTATAGTGATTCTGAACTGGGGCTAAGGTTGTAAAGTTAGAATTGAGGGAGGGGAAGTTTAGGCCAGCTGTGATCAGTTCATGGTCTTAAATGCTTGGACGGGACATCACTGGAGATCACTTACTCATGTGTGGGTCAGATATGTTTGTTATGTAGATTTTGAGTCCTTTGCAAGACCCAAGATTAAGACTTATTTTATTGGACTTTATGTGAGTCCTAGTTGTTTGCTGTTATTATTGACTAGTTTGGATCTGCGGTTGAATATTTTGAACTTTACTGTAACTATATTAATGCAGAGCCTGAACTGTTTGCTACAATATTTGTTGATTACTTGTCCCCAAATAAAGCAAACTCCTGGATGTTTAAAATCATGAGAGGTCTAGAATGGGTAAATGTCAGTTATTTACTCTTTCAGATAATAGAAAGACTAGGGGGCACTCCATGAAGTTAGCATGTGGCACATTTAAAACTAATTGGAGAAAGTTCTTTTCACTCAACGCACAATTAAACTCTGGAATTTGTTGCCAGAGGATGTGGTTAGTGCAGTTAGTGTAGCTGGGTTTAAAAAAGGTTTGGATAATTTCTTAGAGGAGAAGTCCATTACCTGCTATTAATTAAGTTGACTTAGAAAATAGCCACTGATAGTACTAGCATCAGTAGCTTGGGATAGACTTAGGGCTGGATTTACTAATTCCGCTGGGCTCTTTGAATCCCCCGGTAATGGGGGGGTGAAAAGGGGGGGCAGTCCTGAGATAGCCGGCAGTGATCGCACCTCCGCGGTGTGATTGCTGCCGGCATTGCTCCAAATAACTACACCATAAAAGGTGTAGTTATTCGGCGCAAAACTGGCAGCGAAAAAGACGCGTACCTTTTGCTGTCGGCGAAGTCTTCACAGCGTCAGCCCTGGTGCCGCCCCGACTCCTCCTCTTCCGGGGCTGATGCCGCCCCGACTCCGCCCCAATCTTGGTATTGCACGCGATAAGGGACTTTTCATGTGTGAAACGTCCCTTATCGAGTGCGATCCACTTGGAAAATGACGCCCTTAGTGTTTGGGTACTTGCCAGGTTCTTATGGCCTGGATTGGCCACTGTTGGAAACAGGATGCTGGGCTTGTTGGACCCTTGGTCTGACCCAGTATGGCAGGTTCTTATATTCTGGGACTCAACCATCTTGGAATGGATGTCAGAGATCACATTTGTTAGTTTCTTGGAAAGAACAGAAAGTTAGGTCTTGAGCCAGCCTGGAAAAATCCATGGAAAATGTATATTCTTACTTAAAGATACACTTTTGAAAAGAATTAAGTGGTTGAGTCATTTAACCCTTTCCTGTTTACTTTTCCTTTATTAATGTTGGGGAAATGCATCTTGTGAATTAAAGTTATGAAAGTCCTTCTGTCAGCACAGAAGAAGGAAAGCCAGGGAGGGTGAGTGCTCATCCTTCTGCTGCACCTTGCTTATTCTGCAAAAAAATAAAAAAAACCTTATTTCTAAAACTTTATTCATTAGAATTTTGACCAGTTAGTTCTGCTATTAAGGAAATAAGCTTCAACAGAAGCAAATAAATCGCAGCTCTTTCCATAATGCGAGAGAAGAAATGAGTGTGTGATTGGGGATAAAGACTACCCAGCCGTGAATCATTGGGTGCGACTGTCACCCTGAGATTGATGTTATATTAGAGCACTTAATGTTTTAATGAATATGAATCAGATCCTATCTTACGTTATTGCACAGCTTCAGTATGTTTACACATTCGTATTCCTGTTACATCTATGCAGGAAATAAATGTATCTACCAGAATGAATGCTGACAAATGTGAAGTATACCAAAACACAAACATGATATCTGAATAACTGAAAAAAGGAAGGTGAATTCTCTGTATGGCTTTCAGTTTCTTTACTTTTGGAAATGATCTAGCAGAAAAAAATTTGACTCCATACTTCTTAGGCGATGCAGAACATCTGTACATAGAGCTCATGAAAAATAAAACTGGATTTGCTGTCCACATCATTCAAGACAATTTGAGTTCGATTTCCAATATTTATTTATCTAAACATTTGTGTGCCGTGCAATCCGATGTTCTCAGGGACTTACAGAAGAACCGGTCATACTTACAAATCAATTGAGCATATACTCCTCATCCTGCACAGATTCAGGCAGTTTTCAGGCACAAGGTGCCCATGTTCTGCATGTTTAGACACTGTTATACCACTGTGTACAGTACTCACCTCACTGGCTTGCCTTCTTCACATAAACATTTTTTAAATTGAAATATGTATGTAGTTTCCAGATGTGCCTCGGAAACATCTCTTCTCTATGCAAGCAAAAGTATATCTGCTATGCAAGCCTGTCTATACACGTTGCTTAACCACATATTACTGAGTTAATCAGGTTAAGTAGTTTTACTCATGTAAAAAACACCTCAGCCTTTGAAAATGTGCCCTGCTGTATAATATTACTTTCTACGAGGATAAGCAGGATGGGTGACATCATCAGATGGGGCCCCAACACGGAAAACGTATGTCAAGGTTTCTAGAACTTTGAATTGGAATGCTGAGCATGCCCTGTACCCGGCATCCACAAGGTGTCCCTCTCCAGTCTCATTGTGGCGTGAGCTTTCTTTCCATCGTCCGTCGAGGGTACCATTTGAACCTATTGGGTGCCCCACCAAATTACACTCCGAGCCCATTTTTGGGGCTGGTAGAGCATCAGGAGGTACTACTAACAGAGCTCTTCTCCCTCTTAATGGTCAGAGCGGTTAAGAACATAAGAACATGCTGTGCTGGGTCAGACCAAGGGTCCATCAAGCCCAGCATCCTGTTTCCAACAGTGGCCAATCCAGGCCATAAGAACCTGGTTGAGTCTGTTCAACCAGACAGAGACAGCAGGGAATTTACTCCAGGTACTTCCTGATTCCAAAGAAAACAGGAGGACTTCATCCCATCCTAGACCTAAGGGCCTTGAACAGATTTGGCAAAAAAGAAAAGTTTAAGGTGGTTTCCCTGGGCACTTTGATCACCCTTTTTACAAAAAGGGGACTGGTTATGCTCACTCACATTGAGATCTACCCTGGTCCCTGTAAGAATCTTAGATTTGAGGTGGGAAACAGCACTTCAGTATCAGGTGTTGCTGTTCGGGCTAGCATCAGTCCCACAGGTCTTCACAAAATGCCTGGCCATGGTGGGGTCGCACCTCCATAGGCTGGGAGTGCATGTTTTCCCTTATCTGGTCAATTGGCTGTCGAGAGCACATCTCAGGTAGGGGTAGTAAAGTCCATGAGTTTGACCATCCGAGTGTTGGAGTCACTAGGGTTCATCATCAACTGCCTGAAGTCCCATCTCTGCCCATCACTTCAATTGGACTTCATAGGAGCCCTGCTAGAAATGGCTCAGGCCAAGGCCTTCCTACCTCATCAAAGGGCCATCACTTTGACGTTCATCGTGGAAGAGATTCAGCAGAGCCAACAGGTGTCAGCTTGGCACATACTGAAGTGGTTGGGCCATATGGCTGCAACCATCCATTTCAATCTCTTCACATGGTTACACCTGTGCAGGGCCCAATGGACCTTGAGGTCGCAGTGGTACCAGGCCACATAGAACCTCCTGGATCACATATGAATCACCTCATGCTTCCGGGATTCTTTGTCGTGATGGTGATACTTTCAGATCTGGAATGGGGGATCTCATTGTTATGGTTATTGATGTTTGGGTAGATCCTTGGACACTGTGGCAGCTGACCATGCCCATGGCGGGCAGTCCCGTGAGGGACCACGGTGTCAGGCTAGACTCTGGACACACAAACACAGATCTGAATCTTTATTTAAACAGTTTTGGAAACCACCAAATGTGGCAGTAGTAGTAGATGTTGAGCCCGGCTGGGCAAGTATCCCACAGGATGCTGGAACAGCGAATCATCTGCTTGGCTGTGCTGTAGTGGAAAGAGACTGAGAGTTATGAGTACACAGTGAGAAACATACAGAGTCCCAGGTAGAATAGGAGAAGCTCCGAGACAGGGAGAGCAGGCCCTCGAGGAGCGAGTACCTGATCCCTTAGAGCAGAGAGACTCAGTGGTATTGTACTCACACAGCGATTCCACTAGACGAGAGGTCTGGCACTGGAACAGAAGGCAGGCCCTCGAGGAATGAGTACCTGGTTCCAGGGAAGCAGTACTGTGGAATAGATGGTAGTTGTACTCACAGTGAAGTCTTCCAAGTAGAAAGGGTGGTAGATGCAGGCAGCGATTCAGGGAACATGGGCCCTCGAGGAGTGAGTACCGGTTTCCTGATAGCACCTGAAAGAAGCAGAAGAGGCCCCTGAGGAGCGGGTACCCCGTTAGCAATAAGAGTTCCAGATAACACTGGAGTGGCAGAGTAGCTTCGGTACGGAGAGCAAATCCCATCCATAGAATTCCGGGTTGCTAACTCGATTAGCCAGCAAAAGTTGGAGGCTTAAATATCCAGGCAGCGTGATGTCATCTCAGGGGGATGCCCCTGAGGTTCGTGCCAACGAGGAAATAAAGATGAGGGCAGCGTGCGCGCACGCGCCCTATGGTACCTTGGAGTAGCATGGTGGGAAGCAGCACCAAAGCCGGTCCGGGGACACCGGAGAGGTCAGCAGACAGAAGCCATGGCAGCCAGTAGTCTGAGGTGAGTGGGAGGAGCCGCAAGAAGAGTGAGGTAGGCGGGGCAAAGCCGTCGAAGACTGACTGTCGCAACACTCATTCCAAAGTCCTCCTACCCAAATTGTCCTAACCATGCATGCATCCTCCCAGGGATGGGGAATTCTTAAAGATAGGCTCAGCACCCAGGGTCTCTGGTCTGCCCAGGAAAGTTGTTGCCAAATCAATTTCCTGCAGCTCCGGATGATCAGGTATACGCTATTGGCTTTCAGAGATTGGCCATCCAACAAAGTTGTCCTGATCTAAACAGACAACCAGTTAGCAATGTGTTATGTCAACAAGCAAGGAGGTACAGGCTCATACCTCCTGTGTCAGGAAGCAGTTCAGATCTAGTCATGGGATGGTCAGGGGATGGTGCTCAGGGCCATGTACCTAGCTGGAATGGAGAACGTGTTAGCGGACAGAGTCATGCCTTTAGACCCCATGAATACGTCCTGGACCTGGGGGTTCTGATTTGGATATTCTATCTTTGGGGGAGCCCAGGCATGGATCTCTTCATGTCCCCTTGCAACAGAAAGGTGCCTCAGTTCTGCTCCCTGTACAGGACAGATGGGAAAACAAGTCTCAGATGCCCTGGCCTGATATTGAGAGAGGTTCTTCTGTACATGTATCCTCTGATTCCCTTATCTCTTGAGGCTTCACAAGGATAAAGGGACTGATACTCATAGCTCCTTATTGGCCGAGACAGGTCTGGTTTACACTCCTATGGGAATTGTCCATGGTTCATTACCTGAGAACTGAGTAACTCAGGGAGTTCAAAGAATCATTACCTGACCTTTCAGGGAGTTCAAATCATTACCTGAGGCTTGTATCACTCAGGGAGTTCAACCATCTTCTGCTACCAAAATGTTAAAAACCTTGAATCTTACCCTGCCTGGTTTATTTCCCAGAGATAGTCAGTGATGAAACAGACTTTCAGTTTCAAAACATTAACATTTATTAAGCAGCTTAGAGATCTTATAAGAAATGGCAGTATCTCTTCATTTCATGCATGCATACCAAGTTAAGATAGAGGAATCTATAAGGAAATCAGATTGTATTTCCTTTTGGGACTAAAGGAGCCCATCTTAAAGAATATACTGTTTCGTGAGCAATGCCAATTTACTCAACGTTTTAAATTTGCCTTTGATTTTTATACTGTTAAACATGGCTCGCATAAGCTTACCCCTCCCCTCGCTCATCCCCTAAATTTGCTGGTAATTTTCCTTCATGCGCCTCTCAAACATCACACATTCTGCTTACTCAGTACTTTGTTTCTTTTAACTTTCTTGGCACCTTTCCTATCAGGAATTCACTCTGCATTCTCATGCCTTTCTCAGCCTTGGGCTGACAATTACATTTTTCCCTCTTCAGGCCTTCTTATTCCAGTTACTTGTTAATATGAGTTAGTTTTCTTAAAGCAGCAATTTAACCTAATTCTTCACCATCTGAAGACTTCCCCAGATCTCATCACACAAGATTGAGGTTGGTTGCGACATCCCAATCTCAACGGCCCTGTCACTCACAGCCTGGATGTTGGGAGGTTAATCCTGCAGCCACTTGATCTTTCAGAGGATGTGTCTCGGGTCCTGTTGGCTTCTAGAAAGCCTTCCACTAGAAAGTCCTATGGACTGAAGTGGAGAAGGTTTTCTATGTGGTGTGAGCAGAAGGCCCAAGATCCATTCTTCTGCTCCACACAAAAGCTGCTTGATTACCTTCTATACCTATCAGAGGCTGGCTTGAAAACCAACTCATTTAAAGTTCATGTGAATGCAATTGGCATATTCCACCATGGTGTAGATGTTGCACCCATCTCTTTACAGCCTATAGTTGTACATTTTATGTGGGGCCTGCTTCAATTGAAGCTTCCCCTAAGGTCTCCCACTGTGTCTTGGGACCTCAAAGTGGTTTTAGCTCTACTGATGAAAGCTCATTTTGAGCTGCTGCACACTGTGACCTGAAGTACCTGACCTGAAAGTCATATTTTTGGTGGTGGTCACCTCAGGGTGCAGGGTCAGCGAGCTCCATGCCTTAGTGATTTATCTACCTTACACTATGTTTTATCATGAGAGGATGATATTGCATACGCACCCAAAGTTCCTGCCTAAGGTAGTGATGGCCTTCCATCTTAACCACTCCATCGTCCTGCCAACATTCTTTACCAGGCTCCATTCACTACAAGGTGAATGAGCCCTGCACAGTTTGGACTGCAAGTGAGCCTTAGCCTTCTATCTGGATTGGACAGAAGCCCATACATTCCACCCAACTTTTTGTTTCTTTTGATAGGAATAGGTTGGGCATTGCCATTGCCAAACAGACACTGTCCAATTGTCTAGCAAATTGCATCTCCTGTTATGCCCAGGTGGGACTACATCATGGGAGTCCTGTCAAGAGCTGTGATATGGAGTTCTCTTCACACATTCAAATCTCACTATTGCTTGGATAGAGATGGCTGGCGAAACAGTAGGTTTGGCCTGTCTGTCCTTCGGAAACTGTTTGAGGTGTAAAACCCAACTCTCTCCACCTAGGGCCCATTGTTTGGGTTCAGGCTGTCTCCCCCTGTTACCAACAGCACCATTATTGTTGTGCCCTTTGTCACATGGTTTGGGTGTCTGGTCCCCTTTTATGTTGAGGAGCCGTCTGCAGCTAGGGATTCACCCATGTGTGAGGACTACCATCCTGCTTGTCCTAGGAGAAAGCAGAGTTGCTTAGCTGTAACAAGTGTTCTCTGTGGACAACAGGATGTGACATAGTGATGGCAAAGGACCCTGTGACATAGTGAGGGCAAAGGCTAGCGGCGCCATTTTGAATACTGGCAGCCAACGGCCCGAGTGCAGGAGGTCACTCCCGGACCCCCATTGCACTTTTGGCAAGTCTTGTGGGGGTCATGAGGGTCCCCCAAGACTTGCCAAAAGTCCCTAGTGGTCCGGCGGTATCCGGGAGTGATCTCCTGCACTCAGGCCGTCGGCTGCTAGTAATCAAAATGGCGCCGATAGCCTTTGCCCTTACTATGTCACAGGGGCTACTGGTGCCATTGGTCAGCCCCTGTCACATGGTAGGAGCACAAGATGGTGCCGGCCATCTATTGCTCCTACCATGTGACAGGGGCTGACCAATGGCACCGGTAGCCCCTGTGACATAGTAGGTCAAAGGCTATCGGCGCCATTTTGAATACCAGCAGCCGAGGGTGTGAGTGCAGGAGATGGCTCCCGGACCCCCTGCTGGACCAACAGGGAGTTTTGGTAAGTCATGGGGGGGTCAAGAGGGTGGGGTATTTGTTTAAATTCGCTCCTTTAGACGGCCGAATAATTCAGCGAAAATTCGTTGCATTCGTGGGGAATCGCGATACGTTTCGCTTCCCCATGAATACAACGAATATGGCCTTATATGTTGCAGATTACAAATCCGTAGGAAATGAATGCACACCCCTAATAGCTACTGCTATTAATTGCATCAGTAGCATGGGATCCTCTTGGTGTTTGGGTACTTGCCAGGTTCTTGTGGCCTGGATTGGCCACTGTTGGAAACAGGATGCTGGGCTTGATGGACCCTTGGTCTGACCCAGTATGGCAATTTCTTATGTTCTTGTCCAAGGTCAAAAGGAATGGTAGTGGGATTTGAACCCTTGGTTCCCTGGGCACTAGGCTACTCTTGTATTTGTATTTATTAAAATTTCTTAAGCGCTTACGCAGAAGCCCTGAGTGATTTACAAAATAAACATACATAATAAAATACCATTAAATAAAACACAACATAACTTGACAGACAAAATACAAGCACAAATATTGCCCAAGGTCTGACTTGGGAACTAAGATCTTCGAGTTCAGGGCATCATTTTATATAAATGCTTGATTCATCAGTGCTGTCTTGAATGTTTTAGCTCACTCCATTAGTCTCAAGCTGCGGGTATGGTATTCCACATGGCAGGCT
This sequence comes from Rhinatrema bivittatum, assembly GCF_901001135.1. Lineage (NCBI taxonomy): Eukaryota > Metazoa > Chordata > Amphibia > Gymnophiona > Rhinatrematidae > Rhinatrema > Rhinatrema bivittatum. Next base: position 2,862,249 of record NC_042623.1, on the reverse strand, counting down.
CAGCCACCAAACAAGCACCATCTCCTGTTAGTGATAGTCTCGCTGCTCCTACTGTGGGCACTTCAAGAAGTCCCCTTTCTTGGGGTCTGAGGTTCCTAGTAGGTTGATAAATCCGTAGCAGAAAATTGATCCAAAGCTAATGAGTTTGTGGATGAGAAGCAATATCTTGGACTGAATCCTGAAACGAATAGGTAACCATCGAAGGAAAGTAGAAGTGGTGCCCAAGCTTATTGTAATATAATCCGTATTTTATCCTACTTCACCACATGGTAACTGGAGTTATAAATCTGTGTATCCCTTCCTCCTGCTTCTCTCTCCCCAGTGTTTCTCCTCTCCCCCAATCACTTTTGATCCATTCATTTAGTTTTATTCAAATTTAAGGTGACAGAGAGTGCAACATGAAGTCACCCTCCAGCTCATAGTTCAATGCTTCCTGGCCTCCTGTCCCCTCCTCCATGCACTTAGAATGTGTTTGTTTGTATTTTTATCTTAGATTCCTAAGAAGGAAGAGGCTAGTTCAGTTCAGTTGTAATCTCATGGAGGTGGGTATGCTGTGATCTAAAGCTGTCCTACCTTCTGTGAGTGTCTCTGTAACCCTGGAAAGCAAGAAAGAGAAGAGATATCACTGAGGATTTGTAAAACCCTCCTGCCATTGGTTGCTTCTGTAAATTAACTCCACTTAAATCACAGGAATTCTGCTGAAACCATACAAAAATAGGCAAATTGATAAGGGGTATTTTAATAAACTGCAATCCACAGTGCTCGTCATTATAATCATCAGACTTTCTTATGAATAGTCATTCTTTATTCAGTTTTTATATTGTCCATGCAGTTAAAAGTCCGACATCGTTGTGTTTCGAAGTATTTTTCTTCATTGGGATACTTTTGTAATTCTAAAAGCTGCTGTGCTCAAGCAGAACATCAAAACAACATGACCGTCCTTTATATTATTATAAAGCATTCGGAGCACTCCCAGGAGAGAAAAGCAGCAGAGATAAAGGACCCAGACTGAAGAAGCAAAGAGCCCTGGAGATAACCCTGAGCTCGTGAACACTTCAGAATAACATAAAGGAAGGTCATGATGCTATTTAAACAGATCATCTACGAGCACAGTGTGGAGCCATGTTTGGTTGCAATTGTGATTTTGCATGGTTTCAGCAGAATTCTTGTAATTTAATTGGAGCGTTAGTTTATTATATTGTCGTGTCAGTGCACCTCCATTGTGGAGAGTTATTGCATTTAAGAGTGTCATTGGTTGGTACTGAGCATTTTGAAAACTGGCCTGCCATTGGTTAGCGATCACAACCAGGATGGTCGTAAGGAGCAAGTAAGCTGGGCGACTGCCCAGGGTGTCACGCTGAGGGGAAGAGTGAGGTGCCCCTCTGCTACCAGAGCCTCTTTTCTTCCTGATTCACTCATCAGTTGTTTGAACCATGTGGGGCTCCGTAGATACAGCGTGTCTCATGGTTCAAACAGGTGACCGGTGTCAGCAAACCATGTACGCTAGAGGAGGAAAAGTAAAGATGCCTGCAGCACAGCAAGAAAAGCTGCTGGATTTGAAGTGCCAGGTCCAACAGGGAGACATGAGGAAGAGTTGCATGGGAAGCAAGGGATGGGGGAGATCCCTAGGGCAGGGATCTGCCAGTTTCCACAGATATCAGCAGTGATATGGTCTTGTTTTTGCCAGCTGCAGTTAACATTTCAGCTTTGGTCTTATTTGGAGCCTCAATTATTCATTCGTTGGTAACTAATAAAATAGATTATTGTAGCACACTATGGGGTGGATTTTATAAAAGTACGCCCACGCGTACTTTTGTTCGCGCACCAGACGCAAACAAAAGTAAGTTGGATATTAATAGATACACGTGTAGCCGCGCGTATCCTTTAAAATCCGGGGTCGGCGCGCGCAAGGCTGCCCAAAATCAGCAGCCTGCGCGCGCCGAGCCGCGCAGCCTGTCTCCGTTCCCTCCACCCCCCACACCTTCCCCTCCCTTCCCCTACCTAACTCACCCCCCCAGCCCTATCTAAACCCACCCCTACCTTTGTTTTAAAAGTTACGCCTGCCGGCTGGCCGGCCAGCACACAATTCCCCGGCCCGGGAGCTGTTTCGGAGGCCTAGGCCACGCCCCCGAAATGCCCCCGGGCCGGAACCACGCCCAGGGCCCCGCCCTCGAATGACGTGTCGCCATGACACCCCCTACACGCCCCCCAGGAAAGCCTCGGGACTTACACGCATCCTGGGGCTTGTGCGCGCCGCCGAGCCTATTCAACATAGGCTCGGCGTGCGCAGGGGGAACTTGGGGCAAGTTTTCGGGGGGTACGCGCTTATCTTACGCGCGTACCCCTTTGAAAATCTGCTCCTATACCAGGACATCTCTTTGACAAACCTCAAGAGATTCCAGTTGCTGCAGAACACAACACATCAGCTTTGCAGCTGATGCAGGTGGAGGAAATTGAATCATATTACCCCCTCATTATTGACCACTGGTAGATATGGGGTCTAAACTCAAGATGCTATGTCTGGTGTATGTAGAGAGTGACCTGGTTATCTGCCTGATGCTTAGGTCATCACAACAGGGGCTTCTGGGCATTCCATTCTTGACATTAATTCGTTTGACGTCTAAGAGACTTCTGGCATTCTTCAACTTTGATCCGGTCATCTGAAACGTAATCCCCGCAGAGCTTCAGGATGAAACCAACTATTTATTAGAGGTTCAGGAAAAAGGTTAAATCCTGGCTCTTAATCCAGGCATATTTTAAGACAAGTTTAACATACTGTATATGTTGGGTGGAAAATTGATTGGTGTTGGAAATAAGCAGGGGGAATTCAAATCAGTAAAGGATTCAAATTATCTGGAATTTTTAATTATACTTTGTGAATATATTGAAATGTTGTTTGGCTTATAAATGTATGTGAAATTTGCTATTGTTTTTATTACAGTCCTTCATGCTACTAGAATTAAGCAGAATATAATTTTAATAAAGTAAATGAAATAAAAAGGCAAGTTTGAAAGATTCATGGCTCTACCATTGGAAGGAGAACTTTCTCATTGTCTAGGACACTGTTTAGCCCGGCAGTGGTCCTGTAATAACCATATGGATTTATTTATTTACAACCATTTCTTAATCACCCAATCGCCAGACATCTCTTCTGGGCAGCTTACAATTTCACATACACAGATCAGAAATATAACATAATAATTAAAAAAAAACCAACCCCCCCCCCCCCCCCCCCATACTCCTCGATGGTCTCCTAGAACAAAGAGGAAAACTAGCTATCATGAAATACTCACATATCCTAAGGTCTGCAATGAGAGATTTCTCACTTTTTTCCAAAATTGTCTTGTGGAAAGGTTGTTTTATATTTGGCTACTGAACATGACATGACTTTAATTGAATGCAGCAGGAGAATGAGGGTAGACTCTAAAATGTGTCCATGAATTACCGCTTAGTCCTTCAAGGAAAGTATCTGGCCAGTGAAACCTCTCAGTACGTTGCTTCCCAGAAGGTGGATAACCATACAGAGTGCAGCAGTAGCCTAATGGTTAGCGAGGTGGACCAGCGGCTGTTCCTTCTGACCTTGGACAACTCACTTTGCCCTCTATTGTCTTACATACAAATATTCTCCATCATTCATCGAAAAAAGTTAATAACGCATGCATTATCAAAAAGGGGCATGTTTATGGAAATGTGTAAGTTACTGTACCACACGGGAATTTACTGCTTCATATAGGGTTTGCATGGCGTGGTAAACTTAGCAGACCATTCAGTAATCCCTATTTATTACAAGCTGCACTAAGGGGAGGGGGGGGGGGGGGAGAGAGAGAGAGAGAGAGAGACATCCTATCTAGAAAGCCCTCATAATAGTTAAGTATTTATATAAGAACACAAGAAATTGCCATGCAGGGTCAGACCAAGGGTCCATAAAGCCCAGCATCCTGTTTCCAACAGAGGCCACACCAGGCCACAAGAACCTGGCAAGTACCCAAACACTAAGTCTATCCCATGTTACCATTGCTAGTAATAGCAGTGACTATTTTCTAAGTCTACTTAATTCATAGCAGGTAATGGTCTTCTCCTCCAAGAAATCCCTGAGGCAATGAGAAGTGAACTCTCTACTATCAACGTATGCATGATTATAGAAACTCTATTCAACACTCAAAACGAAAATACTACGCCAATAAAATAAATGGGCTGCAATACAACCCCAAGGCTCTTTTCTCTATGGTCGCTAACCTTACTTCTCCCATACACACACAACAATCAGCTACACCCTCCACAAACCGCTGTAATGAATTAGCGCAATTTTTCAAAAACAAAGTATCGTCCATCACAGCACAATTTTCACACAACAACCTCAATATCTCTCTTCCCACCATCAACTCCCCTAGCTCCCTTTATTCTTTTGAGTCCTCATCTTCCCTGGAAGTAGAAAGCATACTTAAGAAAATGAAACCTTCCACTCACCCCTCTGAAACTATCCCCTCTAAACTCCTACTTTCTATACACAATGTGATCGCCAAACCCCTCTCAAATATTCTTAACTGTTCCCTAGAACATGGCATTGTCCCCAATGCTCTGAAACAAGCCATAGTGAAACCACTCCTCAAAAAACCCAACCTTGACCCCACCACCCTCTCTAATTACAGACCAGTGTCCAACCTACCCCTACTAGCTAAAGTGCTTGAAAAGCTCGTGAACACACGCCTATCTGATCACCTGGAACAAAATAACATCTTCCCTCCAACCCAATATGGTTTCAGGAAGCACTTAAGTACTGAAACCTTGCTCCTCTCCTTACACGATACCCTTATCAAAGGAACTGACTCAGGATCATCCTATCTTATCGCATTACTTGACATCTCAGCTGCGTTTGACACAGTTAATCATGATGTCCTCCTCAGCATACTCAGAAATATTGGGGTCACTGGCAAGGCCATTGATTGGATTCAATCATATCTCCAAAATCGTACTTTCACTGTCACTATGAACAATAATGAATCTGACCCCATCAGTCTCCCCCAAGGTGTTCCCCAAGGTTCCTCACTCTCATCTACCTTATTTAACATTTACATGCTCCCCCTTACTACGCTTCTCACTAATCTACACATCAAGCATTTTATTTATGCTGATGATGTACAAATCATTTTCCCCTTCTCGGACACCATCCAAACGGCTCTACACAGCTGGGAATCCTGTCTTTCCTCTATCAACCAGCTCCTAAAGGACATGCACCTAGCGCTTAACTCCAACAAAACTGAGCTTTTAGTCATATCGAATAAGCAGCCACTCCCGGTCATCCCCCCTGCCTACTCTGCTACTAACTTCCCACCTCACACTCGCAACCTAGGAGTTATTATTGATAATCACCTCTCTTTCAAACCATTCATCAAATCCATTATAAAGGACTGTTACTTTAAACTGCAAACAATAAAGAAGCTCAGACCCTTGCTACATTTCAATGATTTCCGTACAGTCCTTCAAGCTATTATCCTTTCAAAGATTGACTACTGTAATGCGCTCTTACTTGGCATTCCCGCAATTCACACTAGACCACTCCAACTTCTACAAAATGCTGCCGCTCGCATCCTGTCAAACACAAAGAAAAGAGATCACATCACCCCCGCACTTATGGAACTACACTGGCTCCCTATACAGTCACGAATTCTTTATAAAACTCTCTCAATCATACACAAAAGTCTATTAAACTCCAACCTCAACTGGCTCAACCCCCCCCTCGTACCCCGTACCTCCAAGAGACCTACACGCCCAGCACTCCAAGGAACACTCCAAGCCCAATCTATTAAATCCTTTAAGCTTTCCTCCACTATTAACAGAGCCTTTTCTCTGGCCGGCCCCACGATATGGAACTCTATGCCCCATGATATTCGCACTGAGACCTATACCCCCGCTTTCAAAAAGAAACTTAAAACCTGGCTCTTCCAACAAGCTTACTCCATCACACCCCCTATTACATAACTCCCCCTCCGACCCTTACCCTTACTCGGATTTCCTGATATGACCATCTCTATGCTTGTCGATTTGGTACTGTGCACTAATTCTGTATATAGTTTTGATGTAAATAGTTTTGATGTAAGGGCTCCCCCCTAATTTCAATCATATGTTTCCTAGTTCAGTATATTATCTGTTTTATGTAAGGGCCCCGCCCAATGGTTTTGTGTTCACTGTAAACCGATGCGATGTGCGAACGGTCATCGGTATAAAAGAAACGTTAAATAAATAAATAAATAAATAAGTGACTTCAGCAGTGGGATTTGAAGCCTGGCTTCCCTGCTTTGTAGTCACTACCCTCACCACCAGGCTACTCCTCCATTCACAGTGATGACTTACCTACCTATTCATGCTCTTTTATAATGCAGCAGCTCTGTTCCAAGCTTACCTTTAGGAGAATGCTTGTCCAATGACCTGTCCTTTTTAAATTAAAAGGATTAATTTCTGACAGGTTCCTTGCACTGGCATTTCTCACATGTACTGATCTATTTCACTCTCCTGGAGGCAAGTTGGAGCTCATGGGTTGTTCCCCAGGATCACTGTGTAATTGGTGAAAGTTTTTCTTTATGCATAACACAATTGTGGGGTCAATGAATAAATGCTTTTGTGCATTGCCAGTTGTACAACAAGTCTCACTCATTCTCACATTTTCTGGAAGAACAGGAGTGTATAAAAGAACTGCAGAACTCAGGTTATGTACCAGTTGGGACCCGGCATGATGTCTGGGGAACAACCCATGAATTCCATCTTGTAGGGGTGTGCATTCATTTGAAACGTATTGGCAATCCGCAACGTATAGGGCCATATTCGTTGTATTCGTTGCGAAACGTATCGCGATTCCCACGAATACAACAAATCTTCACCGAATTATTCGGCCGTCTAAAGGAGCGAATTTAAACAAAACCCCCATCCTCCTGACCCTCCTCCCCCCCCAAGACTTGCCAAAACTCTCTGGTGGTCCAGCAGGAGTCCGAGAACCATCTACTGCACTCTCGCCGTCGGCTGCTGGTATTCAAAATGGCGCCGATAGCCTTTGCCCTTACTATGTCACAGGGGCTACCGGTGCCATTGGTCGGCCCCTGTCACATGGTAGGAGCAATGGACGGCCGGTGCCATCTTGTGCTCCTACCATGTGACAGGGGCCGACCAATGGCACCGGTAGCCCCTGTGACATAGTAAGGGCAAAGGCTATCGGCGCCATTTTGAATACCGGCAGCCAACAGAGTGAGTGCAGTAGATGGCTCCCGGACCCCCGCTGGACCACCAGGGACTTTTGGCAAGTCTTGGGGGGGTCAGAAGGGTGGGGGGTTGTAGTTAATTAATTTTTTGCTGGGAAACAAATAAGAATGGAATGCATGAATCGATCGGAGTCCCCCTTGCTGAATGCAACATATCTGGCCCCCGACGAATACGAATACCGAATGTAACGTATGCGGTCCCTCTGCACATCCCTACCATCTTGTCCTCCAAGAGAGTGAAATAGATTACTACATGTCACTGCAAGGAACATGTCAAAGTCTAAACCTTTACATACCTTCCTTTACATAGGCCCAAGGTGGATTATAGCTGGGCTCTTAAGCATGTTTTGAAGACCAGCAGGCCTGCTGTACTGCCCCAACAAAGCATAGTGCACATGCACACCGATTTTAGATAGTCAAAATTTATTTGGCACTGATCTGCAAAATCTTGGCAGGGCTTTGTGAAGGATTTCAGATTCATGCAGACAATATACAGTTTTTCATTCCTGTTCAATCTAGTTGGGCCGATACTCTAAAGGTAATTGAGCTTTGTTTATCCACTGTTAAGTGATGGCTGTTTTACAACAAATTGGCACTGGATGTTGCTAAATCAGATTTCCTTGCGATACAATGTCCGCATGCTAGTCCTCCTCCATAATCAGTTACCTTTGGCGATTTCACTCTCTGTCCTTCTATGTAAAGAGTCTAGGAGTCTGGCTTGACTGCAATTTGATACATCATCATCACATTAAATCTTTTGTTTGGTCTGAATTTTTTTAACTTTTTGTTCTCCGTGTTTTACCACAGCTATTAAATCATTTTGATTTTCAGATGGTGGTGCAATCCTCAATTCTCCCTTTAACTGACTATCTATATTGGAATTCAGACTTCTTCTCTGAAGGCTTTCCAACTATTACGGAACTCGGCTGCATGACTGATCTCAGCAAGAAGTCTCAGAGATCATATAACTTCAGTCTTGGTCAATATGCACTGGCTTTCTGTTGATCATCGTGTTCAGTTCACAATTCCAATGAAGGTCTTTAAGCTATTAAATTCCAACTTAATGCCTTGGGCAAATGCACTCTTACAGCTGAAAAATCCCAGTAGGACACGTAGGTCTTCACAGGGAGGTTGGACGTACCATCTGCCAAAGAGACGTGTCTTTCCGAGACGAGAGGGCTTTCTCTGTTGCCACCCCATTCTGTGGAACTCTTTCCCAGAATCCTTGCATCTTTTGGAATATTTAAAAACCTTTAAGGCCATGTTAGACATTTTCCATTAGGCAGGCCTATATGTAATAATTTTTTTGAGGTTCAGAAGGTTGAAGCATGACATAGTTGGTTCCTTTGGCAGAAAAGTTTGTGATGGTTAAAGGTTGCTGCAGTTGTATAGTATTGTCTTTTTCTGGGCAGAACTGGTTTTTAGATTATGTATGTTGATCTATAGATCACTTAGTTGCCTCAATTTACGCCATTATTACCGGTAAATACTAATAAAGATAAAAAGGCATTCTGTGCAGCTCATGTGCACTGCTTTCCTACCTTGTGCCCATGGATTTCTGGAGACACTAATATCAATCTGCCTTTTTATTTTAATTCTTTTATTTCATAGCATTTATGAATTGCTTTCTAAATTCAAGAATCGCCCAAATTAGTTTAAACATATTGGTGACTTTTACTAAAGGAATTTGTTCATATGAATGTAGGGCAATAAAAGTTAGTTATTTACAGCAAGTTAGTCCAATAAAAAGGTATCGCCTTACTGTATGTATAGATTTTGTTAACTTTTATTTCCTTGACCTTCATTAGTTATGGAAGGTTCCAGATTTGCACTGCAGCAGTGGAAAGCACAAGCTGAGTCATTGCAAGTTGTCTGGCCAATGTGCCTTAACCTTACTCTTTTTAATAAGGTAACTCACATCTGTGCAATTTTTGGCCTTGTCAGCCAATACATCTGTTAATCAGTGGCAAACTTTGATGGTGTTTCATTAGTGATGTTGACACCTGTCCAGAAGAAACTGGATTAAGACCACCACCGGGGGGGGGGTGTGGTGGGGGGATTGCAGGCTGCAGATCTTCATTTTCCTAGAGCGCTATGTGCAGAGATAGTATGTGCTAGTTTCTGAAACAAACCCCCAAATTCTTAGGTTTTTAGAGTCCTTGATGATTTGATTCATTCCATTTGGAACAAACTAAAAATGGCGTATTTTGTTTTGGATTTCACATTCATGTTAAAGGAACGCAATTCATTTTGTGTTGACCACCAGATTGTTTCAACTTTCATTCCCTACCGAGCTGACTGGGAGGAAAGACAGCCTGCAGGCGTGTGCCAGCTCCTGGAGTTTAGAGCGTTCCCATGTTGGCAGATCTGGTGTGCAGAAATAGGCTGCATCAACAAAGTCTCATTCAGGACAAAGAGAATCTTCCAGATCGTCCCTACATTAAAATTCTAGCAGGAAATGAGAGGGTTCTAAGATTTAGATCTGTTTTTGTTTTGTGCATATTTTGTTTGGTATAATTAAATTACAAACAGCCACTGCCTTCTCTATCCTAGCTAATTATAACTGTCCTCTTTCCTAATGAATTAAATATTGCAGCATCATTTCTGTAGGTGTGCTGAAAAGCCGTATTACTTAATCAGTTGGAGTTGTTTAGACAGTTGATAAGGTTTAATTGTGCCTTCTGTTCCAGAGCCTTTTTATTAGAAATATTTAATAAAAATGTAATTGAGTCTTGTCTTGTCACATCAAGAACATATAAACAGTGAGAACGAGATTCTATCGGAGAGCTTCACATCCTGCCCCCATGCTTGGCTTGTGCTCTGCTTGGTGCTCTCTCTCGCTCTTCTTTGCACAGCAAATGGCTACTTTTCCCCAGCCCTCCCTGGTGAACGGGAATCACTGTTGTCATCAGCCGAAGATATAAGAAGAGCTGTCTGGCCCTCCAGTGGTCGCTTTGTAAAAGTGAATTTGCCTCTGATTTTCAGTGTACGGCAAAGACTGGGAAACAGAAAATACTAAAAGCCTGTGAGTCGGAAACAAAACATCTTTTGGCAAAAATTTAAATTGCCTGCAGCTCCTATAAACAAACGAATTACTCACAGTTACTGAAGGAAATCTCAGGGTGACAAAGAAGTATTTTTAGAAACACACGAGGGCCTCACACTATACAGTTTTAGGCTTTGTAGATACAGGAGGTGATGTTCCCATTTCTACAGGCGGGGCCGCTGCGAGCTTTTTGCTGCCCTGTGTGAAAAAGTACTGTGATGCCCCCCGATTCATTCAGTGCATGTCCCAGGCCCATAAATAAAGCCCAGCTCCGTCCTGCAATCTGTATTTAAAAATAAACTGACACCGCCTGCACCCACCCCAGAACCCATGGGTAGGGAAGGGTATGAGGTACCCTAGGCAAACCTTACAGGCTTGCACACACACTCACTCCCACGCTCTTTACAGACTCACAAATTATGCATTTATTACAAATTTTATATGACAAAGAACATTCAAGAGTACAATCTTCTGAGGCACAAATATCACTTACAGTGTGCATATTATATTCCCATGCACTGCTGTGGTGCCAACCAGAAAACTCTGCACAGAAGACACTCGGAACTCCTATGGGATTAGACGTTTTGTTATGCGTGTTGGGTGTGGGCTTGGCCCTCAGAAAGCCATGAATAAAAAGAATTACCATTACAATATAGTAAACCTCCCATACCAAAACAATCCTAACAACCTTATCGATGAAAAGGCAGCACTGCACATATTACACCAGGCCCTAGAACACCAATAAAACTCTTATTAGGAAACCAGGCTGCTATAGATCCCTACACAGAAATTACATGCAAGCAAAATACCTCACCTTGGTCACATGTGCAGAACACAAAAACTAAATACAGAATAAAGAAATCAGAAAGTATAAACGAAACGTGCTGAGAAGAACTGAACTGGAACCCACAATAAGCCAGCCTCTATATGCAGAGCAAGAATGGAAAAGCAGAGACATTAGCATTCCTCATAAAACAAATAATAAAATCAAGAAATATAAAACAATAATAACAGTAAAATCTTAATCATAAAAAATAAATATTTGAAACCAGTTAATGAACAGAATATCAAAAATTTCCCAAACATCAATAAAATATTTCAAAACATCTGTTGAATAGAAAATCCAATAATTAAAAAAAGTTTCTATTCCCCCCCAAAATTAAATATTTTGAAAGAGCAGAATCATCAAATTACACTCAATAATTAAAACTAATAAGCATTAAAAAAAATCTCCTGCTCTCCATACCTGGGATCTAATTTTCAGTCACCCTGAGATTGTCATAGATTGATGGAGATAGGGCCACACACATTTTATCTTCTCATATACATGCACATTAACACACTCATTCTCTTACAAACTCCCTCTCTCTAACATACACGTTCCCTCACCCTCACAGATACATTGTGCACGTGAGTGTGTGCTTGCCTGTAAGTGCCTTTATGTGACACACAGGCTCTCACAAGCAAACAAATACACACAAGCTCTCACACAGACACATTCATAGGTACACAGGCTCTCACACAGTCACACACACATAGGATCTTACACAGACACACACACATGCTCACACTTACAGGCTCTCACTCACACACACAGACACTCAGAGGCTCTCACACAGTCCCACACACATAGGATCTTACACAGACACACACACATGCCCTCACATACAAGCTCTCACTCACACATAGACAGAGGCTCTCACACAGTCCCACACACATAGGATCTTACACAGACACACACACATGCCCACATATACAGGCTCTCACTCACACACACACAGATACTCAGAGGCTCTTACACAGTCACACAGACACTCAGAGGCTCTCACACAGTCCCACACACATAGGATCTTACACAGACACACACATGCCTACACATACAGGCTCTCACTCACACACACAGACACTCAGAGGCTCTCACACAGTCCCACACACATAGGATCTTACACAGACACACACACATGCCCTCACATACAGGCTCTCACTCACACATAGACAGAGGCTCTCACACAGTCCCACACACATAGGATCTTACACAGACACACACACATGCCCACACTTACAGGCTCTCACTCACACACACAGACACTCAGAGGCTCTCACACAGTCCCACACACATAGGATGTTACACAGACACACACACATGCCCACACATACAGGCTCTCACTCACACACACAGACACTCAGAGGCTCTCACACAGTCCCACACACATAGGATCTTACACAGACACACACACATGCCCTCACATACAGGCTCTCACTCACACATAGACAGAGGCTCTCACACAGTCCCACACACATAGGATCTTACACAGACACACACACATGCCCACACATACAGGCTCTCACTCACACACACACAGACACTCAGAGGCTCTTACACAGTCACACAGACACTCAGAGGCTCTCACACAGTCCCACACACATAGGATCTTACACAGACACACACACATGCCCTCACATACAGGCTCTCACTCACACATAGACAGAGGCTCTCACACAGTCCCACACACATAGGATCTTACACAGACACACACATGCCCACACATACAGGCTCTCACTCACACATAGACAGAGGCTCTCACACAGTCCCACACACATAGGATCTTACACAGACACACACATGCCCACACATACAGGCTCTCACTCTCACACACACACAGATACTCAGAGGCTCTTACACAGTCACACACACAGGCTCTCACTCACCCACACAGACACTCAGAGGCTCTTACACAGTCACACACACATAGGATCTTACACAGACACACACACAGGCTCTCACTCACACACACATACAAGCTCATACACATACACCCAAACTCTCAGAGGCTCTCACACAGTCACACACACAGGCTCTCTCTCAACACACAGACACTCAGAGGCTCTTACACAGTCACACACACATAGGATCTTACACAGACACACACACACAGGCTCTCACTCACACACACAGACACTCAGAGGCTCTTACACAGACACACACACATAGGATCTTACACAGACACACATACACAGGCTCTCACTCACACACACAGACACTCAGAGGCTCTCACACAGTCCCACACACATAGGATCTTACACAGACACACACACATGCCCTCACATACAGGCTCTCACTCACACATAGACAGAGGCTCTCACACAGTCCCACACACATAGGATCTTACACAGACACACACACATGCCCACACATACAGGCTCTCACTCACACACACACAGACACTCAGAGGCTCTTACACAGTCACACAGACACTCAGAGGCTCTCACACAGTCCCACACACATAGGATCTTACACAGACACACACATGCCCACACATACAGGCTCTCACTCTCTCACACACACAGATACTCAGAGGCTCTTACACAGTCACACACACAGGCTCTCACTTACCCACACAGACACTCAGAGGCTCTTACACAGTCACACACACATAGGATCTTACACAGACACACACACACAGGCTCTCACTCACACACACAGACACTCAGAGGCTCTTACACAGTCACACACACATATGATCTTACACAGACACACACACACAGGCTCTCACTCACACACACAGACACTCAGAGGCTCTTACACAGACACACACACAGGCTCTCACTCACACACACATACAAGCTCATACACATACACACAAACTCTCAGAGGCTCTCACACAGTCACACACACAGGCTCTCACTCACACACACAGACACTCAGAGGCTCTTACACAGTCACACACACATAGGATCTTACACAGACACACACACACAGGCTCTCACTCACACACACAGACACTCAGAGGCTCTTACACAGACACACACACAGGCTCTCACTCACACACACATACAAGCTCATACACACACACACACACAGACACTCAGAGGCTCTCACACAGTCACACATACACAGGCTCTCACTCACACACACATACAAGCTCATACACATACACATGGTATCCTGTTGCCATTGGGCCGTGAGCTCCACCACTGCTCTGTGGGCCTCCTGCTATCTTCAGGCCATGGTGGAAAGACCTCCACCATGGCCCCCTGATCTTCCTGCTTGGGGAGGGGGGGAGCAGAAGTTGTATGCATGTTCACACACATGCACATAAAACAGAAGACAGACCTCTCCTTTGGCCACTGGTGGGTTAAGCACCAGTGGCCTGCAGCCTCTCTCCTTCAGTCGCCGGCGGATTAGGATCTGCTGATGGCCCCGTGGCCTCTCCTGCTGCCGCCGGCCTGCCACCCTTCCAGGTGTCCCGCCCCCAAGCAAATGCACAGTACGCACACCCAGTCGCGCCGGTCCTGTCTACAGTTCTGAAAGGGAAGGTAAGTGTGTACTTTACCTGTGAAAATTGCCAAGGGAAAAAGTAGCAACCAAGGTTTCCACCTGCTTTATCTGTAGATCGCTTTCTCCTTCAAAAAAATGTGTGTATCTTTCAAAATGCAGACCTCTGCCTCTTGGAGCATTCTCCACCATTTATTTTTTATTTATTTATTTATTTAACATTTTTCTATACCGAACTTCATGACAAGATTCATATCAGACCAGTTTACATGGAACTTAGGGGCTAACTAAACAAATAACAGGAAGGCCGAGGCGCAGTTACATATAACAGGGAGATAGAACTTGGGGGCTAGAGTAGCCTGGGAATAAAAGGATAGCAAAAAATAGAGGCTGAGAACTAGTCTAAACTGTGGCTGGAGCGGGAGTCTTGCCACTTGAGAAGCGTCTGGTTGAGTTAAGTTGAAATGTTCGAGTTTAGGGGAAGGCTTGGAGGAAAAGCCAGGTTTTGATTTTTTTTGGAAGGTTAGCAGGCAGGGTTCCAGTCTTAGGTCAGTCGGCAGGTTGTTCCAGATGATGGGGCCCGCTGTGGAGAATGCCCGTTCTTTCGTGGAGGTTAGGCGTGTGGATTTAGTTGGGGGGACTTGAAGGGTTCCTTTATGTGCTTCTCTAGTTGGTCTTGTGGATGAGGAGAGTTTTAATGGGAACTGAAGTTCTAGTGGTAGTTGGTTGTGGATGGATTTGTGGATTATGGCCCTTTTCATGAATGCATCCACTTAATGCGGGTTCGTCAATGTGTACTTTTACCCATGGGGAGAGTGGGCAAAGTTCAAAAATCCCCTTTTCCCATGCAAAAGGCTTTTGAAAGTTGTCTTTGTAGGGGGCAATTTTAAAGCCATTCATGTGCATAAAACATGGATTGATGAGTATAAATGGCAAGTTATAAAATAGCCTGGGGCTGTGCACATAAAAGTGAACACAGAACTCATTTCATGCAGACAAAAAATAGCCTTCCAGGGGGTGGAACTGAGTCAGGCACGCGTGCGTAAATTAGGCTGCACAAGTTACACCCTACAAAGAGCAGGTGTAACTTCATGAGGGCTGGCTTGTATGCATTATTTGAGATTATACAAATAATTTCCTGCTATTAAGTTCACTTAGAGAATAGCCACTGCCATTAGCAATGGTTCATGGAATAGACTTAGTTTTTGGGTACTTGCCAGGTTCTTGTGGCCTGGATTGGCCACTGTTGGAAACAGGATGCTGGGCTTGATGGACCCTTGGTCTGACCCAGTATGGCATTTTCTTATGTTATGTTCTTATACAAATAATTTCACTATAAAAATAGACAAATCTACATTTTTTTAAATTAATAAGTTGCCCTAAGTAAATTGTTATGCAGTTGTAGCTCCTGGGTGGGACGGGTCCTTTTACTGGCAACCAGGGGCACATAGAAGAAAAAAGCGAAGGAACTTTCTGCACACAGCTGCTCTGTACTCGCTTTGTCTCTCCTCGGATAGCATTAGCACTCTGAGCTCCAGGATTCCAGTTCTTCTACCCGTTGCTTGCAATACAAGTCCTTCTCCATCCTCTGCGCACCGCAGTATCACAGTCTCTCATCTAAAAACACACACTGAAAAGCAGGGAGCTTTCCAATTTCTTTTACTGATTAGATGAATGAATAATATTTACAGATTCAGTTTGGATTTCAAATAAAGGGGCAGATTTTCAAAGGGGTATGCACAATCCCCGAAAAGCTGCTCCTTCCACCCCCTGTGTGCGCCGAGCCTATGTTGTATAGGCTCGGCGACGCGTGCAAGCCCCAGGACAAGTGTAAGTCCCGGAGCTTTCCTGGGGGGGGGGGGGGGGGCGTGTCGGGGGCGTGTCGCGGCTGGTGCATCATCGGGGGCGTTCCAGGGCATGGCCGCGGCCTCCAGACCAGCCCCTGGACCGGAACGTGGCACGCCGGCAGCCGGCCCGTGCACGCAAGTTATGCCTGTCTTGGGCAGGCATAACTTTTGAAATAAAGGTAGGGGGGGAATTAGTTAGGGCCGGGGGGCGAGTTAGTTAGGGGAAGGAAAGGGACGGTGGGGAGCACCAGAAAGAAAGTTCCCTCTGAGGCTGCCGCGGCTGCCGGTTATGAAGACCAAAACCGGTAAACTCGGCCTTGGTTTTCATAACCTGCCTGTCTGCCAGTATTGAAAATGGCCACAGAGTTTATTGGCCGAGTTTACTGGCTTTAGTCTTCATAACTCGGCAGTCTGCTGAGTTATTTTTTTTTTTTAACTTTAAAAAAGAAGTACAGAAAAGAGGTTTTTTCTGCTTTTCTGTACTTCTTTTCAATGCGCTCATACGTGTTGTGATGTAGTGCAGCGCTGCCGGAGGCAGGAATGGATAAGATTCCATAAGGCGGCTGGTAATACTAGAGCCAGCCAGCAGGGGGAGCAGGTGAAGACGAGAACTACAAATCCCAGGTTCCTAGAACCACCACCTGACCTGTAGGGAGAGCCTGGAGGACAGCAGGTGGCAGACTTGGACTAATGAGTCACACAGGTGAGCCTAGGGAGCTAGAGGAAGAGGGCGCGCCTAGGTAGCGGCAGTGGCCAGAAAAAGCCAGTGCCAGGAAGCAAAGGGAAGGAAATGGAGGTAGGTTCCGGGGGAGAGGAATCCTCCAGCTGCCTCATGGGTGCAGCCTAGCCTGGAAAGGGAAACGGATAACCTGTACCCTAAGGGAAGTTAGGGTAGGGGTGTTTGCTGGTGAACTGGAGAGCCGGGGGGGCTCAAACAGTGCCTTTGCTCCAGCACCTGTGTTAAGGGGTTAGACTGCTGGAGAGCGGGGGCAGGGTCATTTGTTCAGCTCCTGAGGGGACGGAGCCAATGTAACAGATTCAGCTACTCTGCTTTATAAAATTGCTTTGAGGAACCTCTTTCTCTCTGTGTTATCTTTGGGGGTTGGGGGACTGCTTCAACCCCACTCCATACAAAGAGAACCCAGAAGCCCCGCAAAACCAGGGCCAGCGGAGACCTGAATCTAGGGAGTCCTGTGTGACTGAGGGACTCCAGGGATATCCAGGACTCGCGAGGGGCCTGAGCTGGAGGCAGCGGAGCGGCACCCAGGGCAGCACGGGCGGTGAGCCTTCACAGCGCTCATACGTGTGTATGTTATAATGTGAGCAAATCCTTTGGCGCGAGCCGGCATACCTGCATACATGTGTACCTGTATAGCTGTTTCAAAGTTACCATCCCTGATTCCTTAGGCAGTAACTGGTGGGCACGTACCTCTCCCTTGTATTTCACCTGAGTTAGCAGCAACAAAGTTCTTGTTATGTTTACTTGATATCCCCTAGTTTCCTTCCCTCTTATGCTATTGGCAGGAATCCTGTCCTCCAGATGAATTTCTCCACACTTCAGCTTCTTTCAGGGTGAAAAACCACTCTACTTCAAGGTTTGGTTACTGCCTCCCAGGTATCAAAGGCCTTCAGCTCCCAGCAGAACAAAAATAGTCTTTGAACCCAAAAAGGGGAAAAAAAATCAAGCAAGAGACAGGACGAGTGGAATAAAATTTCCTTGCCTGCAAACCAAGGAGATAGTGCAAAATGACAGTCAATTCAAAACAAACTCCTCTGCATTGGGTCACTGTCAGGTCTATCCTCTGAAGGAAAGAGGGCTCACTGCAGATCTTGCAGCCTTGAATACAGGGACGCCCCAATCCTCTCACAGGGAATCCTCCAAAAATGGATTAAAAGAGTGAAAAGCAAGCAGAATTGCACAGGCCAATGGAAGACTGACCCCAAAGGGAAAATCCTAACTTCTTTCCAATAAAGAAGCAGCAGATTCCTGTCTACTTGAAAAGGTAACTAAAACGCCACAAGGATAAACAGCTAGATTACACCATCTGCAGCGTTCACATCGGAAAGCAAAACCCAAACCTGCACTGAACCTCCCCAGTCAAATGGTACATTCCTTGTAGTGAGGTACAGCATTACTTTCAGAGGGGGTCATTTTTTAACAATCAGCATACACATGGATTTCAGCTCGTTATAGCACTGCCTTGAGGTGCCATTTTGAACATGGGACCCACTGCGCACGAGTGACTGGGGAGCACTCCAGCCTTCATTTGATTGCTCCTTGTGCTTATGATCCCACAGATGGGAAAAGATCAGTCCAGGGAGAAAGGAGAGACATGAGACGGCTGTGGGGTGGGGGAAATTTTTTTATTTTAGCAACAATCATTTACACAATGAAACAGCAAATAAAAAACAAATTTCAGCTGCATTTTCTTGTAGTTCATGTAATGAAATGAAATACGGTATTTCATTTGTGTTTTTCAGTTCCTTAGAAAATGAACTTAGGGATAGATTTCCATGTGCTCACTGCACTTATCCCAAGCATGCTTGCATCCTGGCTGAACCATCTGTAAAATCTGAGCAATTACATTTACATTTATTAACATTTGTGAATCGTATAACACTTAAGAGGTTTGGGTGACCATAAAAAAAGTGACAATACAACAGTAAATTAAAAATTTAAATGAAAAATCATTGAGATAAATGAATAAAAAAACATGATTATAATACAGGTAAAACAAATATAAACAGACAGAAAGATATAAAATAAAGATAAGAAATTTAAAAATATACATTTGATCTCTACTAGATATTGTGCCTTCAGTGTTGGGAACCTGTCATTGTGGACTAAGCTGCCAAGTGAGGCAAGGGCAGCAGCTGAGTCTCCAGCATATAGAAAGTTTGTTAGGGCAACTTTATTCTTCCAGGTTTCCCTTTGATCTTATTTTGGTTTCTTATGTTTGCATTAGGACATCTTCTGCCTGCTGACTATCATTCCTAAATGCTAATTTTTTCTCTGTGTATGTTATTTGTTTTTAATATTTTATTCCTTTACTTTTTGAATAATTGCTTGTTTAAGTGAATGATTGTTCCTTTTATTTTAAATTGTTAGTTTTATAGTATTTTTGTTGTACCTCATTCTGAGTTTCCTTGTGTAAATGTGCTGAGCAAATAAATTAGAGAAATAAATTCAATGGAATTCAGATCTGTGGAAAAAGTCATGTCGTAGGGATGTGAATGCAAGAAAAGAAAAATAATTGGTTTCTTTTTGTAGTTAATATGCATAAATGCCATTTTGCACACACAAAATTCAGTTTTATGCACCTCAGCTGTACTTAGGCACATAGAGGATGATGTTCAGATTAGGACTTATCTGGCTAAGTAGCAGTGGATGAACATAATAAGAACATAAGAAATTGCCATACAGGGTCAGACCAAGGGTCCATCAAGCCCAGGATCCTGTTTCCAACAGTGGCCAATCCAGGCCATAAGAACCTGGCAATTACCCAAAAACTAAGTCTATTCCATGTTACTGATGCAATTAATAGCAGTGGTTATTTTCTAAGTCAACTTAATTAATAGCAGGTAATGGACTTCGCCTCCAAGAACTTATCCAATCCTTTTTTAAACACAGCTATACTAACTGCACTAACCACATCCTCTGGCAACAAATTCCAGAGTTTAATTGTGCATTGAGTGAAAAAGAACTTTCTCTGATTAGTTTTAAATGTGCCCCATGCTAACTTCATGGAGTGCCCCCTAGTCTTTCTACTATCCGAAAGAGTAAATAACCGATTCACATCTACCCATTCTAGACGTCTCATAATTTTAAACACCTCTATCATATCCCCCCTCAGCCGTCTCTTCTCCAAGCTGAAAAGTCCTAACCTCTTTAGTCTTTCCTCATGTTCCATTCCCCTTATCATTTTGGTAGCCCTTCTCTGTACCTTCTCCATCACAATTATATCTTTTTTGAGATGCGGCGACCAGAATTGTACACAGTATTCAAGGTGCGGTCTCACCATGGAGCGATACAGAGGCATTATGACATTTTCCGTTTTATTCACCATTCCCTTTCTAATAATTCCTAACATTCGGTTTGCTTTTTTGACTGCCGCAGCACACTGAACCGCCGATTTCAATGTGTTATCCACTATGACACCTAGATCTCTTTCTTGGGTTGTAGCACCTAATATGGAACCCAACATTGTGTAATTATAGCATGGGTTATTTTTCCCTATATGCATCACCATGCACTTATCCACATTAAATTTCATCTGCCATTTTGATGCCCAATTTTCCAGTCTTACAAGGTCTTCCTGCAATTTATCACAATCTGCTTGTGATTTAACTACTCTGAACAATTTTGTATCATCTGCAAATTTGATTATCTCACTCGTCGTATTTTTTTCCAGATCATTTATAAATATATTGAAAAGTAAAGGTCCCAATACAGATCCCTGAGACTCTCCACTGCCCACACCCTTCCACTGAGAAAATTGTCCATTTAATCCTACTCTCTGTTTCCTGTCTTTTAGCCAGTTTGTAATCCACGAAAGGACATCTCCACCTATCCCATGATTTTTTACTTTTCATAGAAGCCTCTCATGAGGAACTTTGCTAAACGTCTTCTGAAAATCCAAGTACACTACATCTACTGGTTCACCTTTATCCACATGTTTATTAACTCCTTCAAAAAAGTGAAGCAGATTTGTGAGGCAAGACTTGCCTTGGGTAAAGTCATGCTGACTTTGTTCCATTAAACCATGTCTTTCTATGTGTTCTGTGATTTTGATGTTTAGAACACTTTCCACTATTTTTCCTGGCACTGAAGACAGGCTAACCAGTCTGTAGTTTCCCAGATCTCTCCTGGAGCCCTTTTTAAATATTGGGGTTACATTTGCTATCCTCCAGTCTTCAGGGACAATGGATGATTTTAATGATAGGTTACAAATTTTTACTAATAGGTCTGAAATTTCATTTTTTTAGTTCCTTCAGAACTCTGGGGTGTATTCCATCCGGTCCAGGTGATTTACTACTCTTCAGTTTGTCAATCAGGCCTACCACATCTTCTAGGTTCACCGTGATTTGATTCAGTCTATCTGAATCATTACCCATGAAAACCTTCTCCATTACGGGTACCTCCCCAACATCCTCTTCAGTAAACACCGAAGCAAAAAAATCAGTTAATCTTTCCGTGATGGCCTTATCTTCTCTAAGTGCCCCTTTAACCCCTCGATCATCTAACGGTCCAACTGACTCCCTCACAGGCTTTCTGCTTCAGATATATTTAAAAAAGGTTTTACTGTCAGTTTTTGCCTCTACAGCCAACTTCTTTTCAAATTCTCTCTTAGCCTGTCTTATCAATGTCTTACATTTAACTTGCCAACATTTATCCATTATGTGTTATCCTATTTTCTTCTGTTGGATCCTTCTTCCAATTTTTGAATATCCGGTCCCACTGAATGGACACCACTCAGCCAGATAGTTAGTTATGACTAAGTGGGTGTTCCGGGGAGGAGCTTACTTAACTTATAAGTCTGGTCAGGCAGTGCAGTCACGCCGCTGAATATAAAAGCTAATTAGCCAGACAAGTTTATCCAGCTAGTCATGCCACATAGAATCTAATTTTATGTATGCTGAAATTTTACACACATAAACTACAGAAACACATCCCTTTCATGCAGAGCAGCAGAACAGAGCTGGCTCAATTATAGCAAGAAAAAATATGTCCTCCAGACATTCAAGTACTAATGCAGCTGAGGATCTGTGCAGAATTCAGACTGCATGCATCAGAGGAGATAGACTGACTGGGCGGAAGTAATTGGTCATTCTGTTATAACAGGGAGCTGAATGAGAGGGAGCTTGTACTGATTTCAGAACCTACAGAAATAATTCACACTTATTGAGCTTCTGTTTAATCTGGGCAGAGATGTGAATTTTTATTAAGTGTTAACAAGAATTGAGCATGCTTTTGAATAATGTGATTAATGAACCCATCTGTTCAATGCAATTACCAGAATCCCCCAAGTTATTGATTGACTGTCACAATCTGCAAACATTCAGAAGTCCAACCTTCCTTGTTTAATCTAATTTATGACATCTCCACAGAACTTTCAGTTCTTGAATAAAGACAACGAAAGAGGAGAATCTCCACTGAAACAGTTGCATAAAAATTGGAATATGAACTGAACAGAAATCTCAATCTGTTTATTGCGGTCTGAACTGGGCTAACCTCATTCTGAGTATTTCTGAGATAGCTCTCTCATTATCTGCTCATTGTCTCTTTAGAATAGAAGCACACACTTTAACAGGTTCAGATGTCAAAATATTTGTAGCATTAGTGTTTGGAGAATAGATTTATATGAAATAGCGCCATTCTGCAAACAGAGTTCCAGTATTGCAGAAGCAGGTGTGTAGCCGTGTCTGTGACGGATAACCTGGTCGTGCATTAAAGCCACCGGAAGGATGAGGGGAAAAGAATTATACTATTGTTGCCCAGTTACAGTTCAAAAAACGGAAAGCTGGGGAAATAAAGTGATTTACAAAGTCAGTTGGGAAGCTGAAGGTTATGTTTCAGGATTTCTCATGCCTGGTTGTCTGCAGGGATATTAGAAATTGTGATGCGCACCAATCAGCTGTGTGCTTTCCACCACCATGTGAAGCACCTCATTACAGGGTCATCAATCAAAATGCATTAGGCCGTTATCGTGGGTATTAGGGCCCTAATGCCCAGGGTAAGACATGCGTTATTTATCACAATGCGAATGCAAATTTTGAAAATTTAGCATAACGCATGTTTTTAATGCCAGAAATAACGACACCTTTTTTCCTGGCTGTGAGAGAGAGAGCCTCTGGGGTGGCACCCAGAATTGTCATCTATTTATACCACTATAGGAGAGTAATCTAGTAACTCAAGGTGAGGTTTTAGGGGTGGTCTAGAGTTTGGAGGGCAATTTTACATGCAAAATCAGATGTACAAACGGCAGAGTACATGTCAGTGAAGATTTGACGTGATTTGGAGTGAGGAAAGTCACACAAAGATGAGATTTCTGTAATGTTCTCTCACCCTAACTTGATAGTACCCAGATAGAGAGTTCATCAAGCTAGGGCGAGAGTACGTTATTGCATTTTGATGAATCTAGGCCTAAGTTCATTCAGATACAGAGAATGCACAGGGCAAGCGCAGCGTCCTTGGGAAACACAAAGCCAGTCTGCTTTTCATGATTCCCAGAATGGATAAGCATGTCCTCCATTGTATACAGATCTGTCTCATGCATATTCATTGTGTGACCAAGAGAGAATCAAGTTTACTTTGCTCAGCCAGATTATCTCTGTAGAAGCTGAGAGCAGAGTAGTCCTTGGGTGGGTGGGGGTGGGGGGGGGGATGTGGGTGACTACTCCAGGCCCTCTGCTGCCACTGTAGCCCTGCCCCCACATCTGACCTCACTTCCTCTGAGCACTGGCAGAGTGGAATTTGCAGTGGTCCATGAGGCAGAAACATCAGCACCAGGCCAGGGAATTCAGTGCTATCCCCTCACACTCTTCAGTCTTAGGGGGAACTTCGTGCCTGCTCTTCATTCTTGGTGGGGGGATTGCCCTGGGCCTCCCTAACATCAGAACTGGCTTAGAGTCAGAGGGTTGGGGAGAGAATGGTGCAATAATATGCAAGAGAGCATCATAATGCCTCTGTCTCGTTGCAGGGTAAGACCACACCTTGAATATTGTGTGCAGTTCTGCTAACCTCATGTCAAGAGATATAGTGGAATTAGAAAAAGTACAGAGAAGGGTGATTAAAATGATAAAAAAGATGGAATGATTCCCCTTTGAGGAAGGGCTAATGTGGTTAGGGATCTTCAGACTGGAGAAGCGTCGGCTGAGAGGAGATGTGATATAGTTTTATAGTTTAATTTAAATATTTATGACATACTTATTTAAATATCCTAAGAGAGTTACAATTAAGACATTCAAAAAAGTAAAATTTCAATAAAACATAAACTTACATAGACTCCATTCTGACACATTAAATATTACTAATGCAAGAGTCAGTATCAAAGACCAATTTATTTAACAATCCCACAACAGCTTTTAAAACAAGAATGTTTGAGGGATTAACCGGGGTGGGGTGTGGGGAGGGAGGGAGTGGAGGTCCTGTATTAAATATGTTTGTATTGTGTGATACTTTCTATTGTTCTTTTTTCTACACATTTTATGCTGGGACATCGGTAGCTGGTTTTCTGCCCCCTTTGAATGTTAATGGATGTGTCTAGTTTATCTGTAATACTCTACATGTTCGAGTTTATAAAATGAATAAAGATATCGTACAAGAAAAAAGAGTGTTTTTAACTCTTTTCCGAAGGTCTTTAAGTCTATAGTAACTCTCTTTCTCTGGAAGAGCATTCCACAGTTCTGGACCTGTCACAGGGAATGTTCTCTCTAGGGTCTTCCATAACCATAGCAACTTCACAGAGGGAACTTCCAGTAAATTCTTATTTTAAAGGTGCAACGTTCAACCAGGTGAGAAGATCTTTAATAATTTACTAAGGCTATAGGCAGATCTGGAATTCAAGACCCTAAACACCATCAAAAGGAGCCTGACTTTGACACACTGTAATTTATTGGCAGCCAATGAAAATTAAAAAGCACCAATAAGATATGTGCAAAACAGGAAGCTCCAGTTAAAATGCACGTTACTACGTTTTGAGCTACCTGTAAGGCTTGTAAAGTATTATCTAGTATTTATTTATCTATTTAGCCATTATTGATCTCTCCTTTCTTTCCTTCTTCGCCCAGTTCTTTACACCCTGTTACATGTAACTGCTTTTTCTGCACCATAGTTCCAGTTTAAAGTTTATTATGCACCCCCGTTTTATGTGAACCAGCATGATGTGACTGCTGTCTTGAATGCCGGTATATAAAAAAACTTAAATAAATAAATAAATAAATAAATTTACAACTTTTTATATACTGCACGAATAAGGCAGGTATCTGCCCGTCTAGGCGGTTTACAGTATTACATTCATAAAATCAAAACAAACAACATTTAAATACACTTAGAGTACTTCAGGTGTGATAAATAAATATATCTAGTTAATCTTACTAAAGTTACTGGATGTTAAACTCTTTATTAAACAGGTAGGTTTTCAGTTTTTTCTTGAAGTCTTTGGGATTTGTTGTCAAACTTAAATATACTGCATTACAATAATCAAGACCTGACATAATTAAGGCCTGTAATTCAGTATGAAAAACTATTAAAGACAAATAATGTTTCAACCAATGAAGAATTCTAAACTTATAAAATGAGTTCTTAACCTCATTACTGACCTGAGGTTTTAATGATAATGACGTATCACAGATAACACCTAAATTATAAACTTTGGTGGAAATTGCAATCTGTTGACCATATATCAATAAAGTAGAAGGCACATTAGAATTTGAGAATCTTGACAGATAAAATAAATATTGCAACAATGAAAATCTTTTAAGATTATTAAGACACATCCGAGTTTCTATAGCACTTATATAATAAACAGTCTTCCTCAAAGTATCCTGAAATGTTTCTGGGATCAAATTAGAAAACTGAGTATCATCTGCATAAGTGTGGTAAATAACACCCAAGTCAGCCAAAATTCTACAATAGGTCTTAGATATATATTAAATAGCATTGCTGGAAAAGCCAATCCCTGAGGAACTCAACTTTCAAGTGGGAAAAAGGATGGAAACGCTCTACTGATAGTCATTCTTTAAACTCAATCTGTTAAATACGAGCATTCATTGACAACACGCATTAGTAATAAATTGTGGTTAAGAGTATCAAATGTAGATGAAATATCAAAAATATAAGAATTGCTTCCCAGTATGAAAACCCCTATGAAAAATGTCAAAACTGGCTAATAGTAAGGTCTAGTAGAATGATTTCCCCTAAATCCAAACTGTTGAAGATCCAGAATGTTATCTTCATCCAAAACATAAACCATTATTTCAATTGCCTTCCGTAAAATGAGTAAGAAGGAAATAGGTCTAAAATTAGGAGGATCATTGGAGTTGCTTGTAATTTTTTTAACACAGGATACACACTAGCATGTTTTCTTGTCCAAGAAATTTGCCTTCCTCCTATGATTGCTTTACAAGTTTAGCTAATGGGGAAACCAGGTCTTCTCTTAACCCCTTCATGATTAAAGATGAACATGGTTTAAGCTCGCTAGATAATTGTTAACCTCAAGCTTAGCAACAGGAGCAAAATGAACTCAATATACCTTATCAAGATGCACCCTTTTAATATCAGGGGGCTATAACAGGAGCAAATTCTTTAGCTAAGCAAGAAACTTTGGGGTGGATTTATCAAAATACAGTAAGTACCGCATGCGATAGCAAAAGGGGCGTGTTTTATGCTAATATAGCATTTATCACAAATTGCGCTAATTACCTGTGCAAAGAGCTAAGTTAGTGCAAATTGCAATACCATTTTCATATTCTGCAATAAGTGCCAGACCTGTTGTATTTCCTTCATTCAACCACCAGGGGACCATTGTTAGGGTCCTAGACAGACATGTTCTCAAGCTAGGTTGAGAGAACCTTGCCCAAATCTCATCATGGAGTGAGTTTCCTCACGCCGAAGGCCAGCAAATCTTCACAAGAGACCACTGTTCTGTTCGTAGGTGTCACGTAGAATGTCAAAGTGGCCCCTAACCCCCTACACTCTTACCTAAACCCCACCTCAAGTTATTAGGTGGGCCTACCATAGGGATACAAATACCTACCTATGGGCCATGACATTATGGCCAGTCTCTCTCTCTCTCTCTCTCTCTCTCTCTCTCTCTCTCTCTCTCTCTCTCTCTCTCTCACTCACTCACTCACTCACTCTCTCTCTCTCTCTCTCTCAACCTGTCAATTCACCTGAAATAGAACTTACAGGAGACATCACAAATGGCAATGAAACCTTACGTCACGGCAGCTATCGCACAGCCTAACACAATCCAAAGAGGTGTAGTTAAAAGCAGCATTACGGCTGTGCGATAGCTCTTTGCAGACAGGCTAACCCAGCCCACTCTCCGCCCCTAACTCCTCCTATTTTCTGAATTTGCATCGCACCATACAATATGGTGCGATCGCATGCGTTAAACACGTTTTCGCATGCGATAAGGGCCTATCGCATGTGTTAACGGGGCTTTTTGCATGCGATAAGCCCTTAACGCATGCAAAAACACCTTATCGCATTTTGATAAATGACCCCCTTTATTATGAAAATAAGATGTAAAAATTTCACAATCATCGGCATCCATACTATTCTTATGCTTACCAAGAGGAATAATTGAACGAGTATGATATTTTACAGTATTAAAATTTTCTTTAGGTGAATTGCCAGCTCTCAAAATGTTTTCATAGAACTCCTTTTTCCTAACATCAACTAAACTTTGATACATAAAGAGACAGCATTTAAATTGTGAGAGATTCTCTTCTGATTTCATTTTTTGCCAATGCCTTTCGGACTGGTTCAAGTCTGTTTTGATATCTCTTAACTCTTGCATAAACCATGGTGCATCTCTAACTCTATGGAGAGCTATTTGGTTTTTTTCTGGAGCAATTTGGTTTAAATTATCTAACAGTTTTTGAGTCTAGACTTTTATTGAATGGCCTACTGTACTTGCATATTAAAGCTGTGAATTGAGCTCAAGGACTCAATCTTCCTCTTTCATATCATCAAGATCAATAAATGATTTTCTTCTGAATTTCATCTCAGAAGAATTCACCTTCATTTTAACTAGAAACTCTCCAATTGAAATCAATAAGTATTTGGATCCAAGAACTTGACTTCCAATCCAATCTAATTAGCTAACTCCAAAAATCTCCCAGAAAATCTAAATATAATATAAAAATATGGCCCTTCTCATGAGCAGGTTTATTGATCAATTGAGTGAGCCGTAATGCATTCACAGCAGCAAGGAACTCTTCTCTTAGACCCACTGTGAGAAAGAGCAATGCTACAGCAAGAAAGAATTCAATCACAGGAGAAGAACTGAAGCTCGTAAGACCAGGAGGACAATTATATCAATACATTGAACAAGTAACAGCTGTTACAATTAGCATTTCATACCTTTCATCAATATCACATTCCAACTTTTTGAACAGATTATCAAGCAGTTTTTTAATGGCTATCAGTAAACCAGCCCCTTTCTCGTAAGAATGGCTGGAGTGGATGCCAGAATGACATAAGATAGAGGACAGACCTGGTTTATCATTACTAAATTAGTTTCTAATATCCAGCTTTCAGTAAATATCCAGAAATGATCTATCACCAGATTGTAAATTCTAGCTGACCTCTTCTGAATGGATCTTGTGTTTAAAAGATAAATAGACAGTAGAACACCTCACAGTTGATCTATATGCAGCTAGTAAACATTAGACAGAGGGGCTACTTCTGACACTCTTTCTTCCATGATCACAGGTATAGAAGCACCAATGAAATCCATTTTCAAATAAGAGCAAAGTTATAGCATAAATACTTATAAAATCATTCTAATAACATAAAATAAGATAACCCATCTGCTCATGTAATAAGACAAATCCACACAGACAAGTAAATTCATGGATATGCCATAGGTCAAAATAGTAAGGAACTGGCGGGTTGTGAACCCCTGGTTATGTGTGATGCAGGTCTGAAGTCCTGCTGGAGAAGCTATGCTGGGGAAGCAAGGGTTTATTAGCATCCCAGCTACTGTGGGGCTGTGTAAGGAAATGCCATGCTGGCACAACGTCTCCTGAGGATTTGCAGTGACTTTGACTTAATGTTGCACCAGAACGACTGCTGGCTGTTTTGAGTCTCTCCCTCTCTGCCTTCGGGTAAGACAATTTATTCTTCATCGATTTTGTTTTTGCTTTGGTTTACTGCATTGAAGAATGAACACAAGTGCAGCTCCTGCTTGGTCCTTTATTTCCTGACAGATTGGGCCGGCCCTTTTTTTGAGGGATCCACAGCTTTAGAGGTTTTTTAAGATACCAGCACTTCAGGGAATTTATTTTAGTTAGAGCTTGGTGAAGCTCGGGTTTCTTTTGATTATTTAATCTTTTTGGTTGTGAACCTCCAGTCTGCAGGTGGAGATAGAAGGGCCCACACCTTCATTTACAGCTGTAGGAATTGTAACATGGGGGGTTCAAGCAAACGATTTTGTAGAGATGGCCTAGGAAAAGCCAGCTTTTCCTTTCTTCACCACCCTTATTACAGCTGCACTTGAGCATACAATTAAAGAACAGCACCAACAAATACTATTTTTACGCTTCTGACTGCACACATCCTGAAATTGATAGAACGGGACCCAAACACCACATAGGGGACTTTCCTCCAAGAATTAAAAAACATGTCTTTCGATCCTCACCAGAAAGATACAGCAGAAAGGGGGCTAATGAGATTACAGCAGGGAATGAGCTCGGTTTTGTCCTGTGCCTCTCGTTTTCATCAACTTCAGGAGGACAAGGAATGGAGAGAAGAGCCATTGTGGTACCAATTCAAATTATGATTAAAGGAGTAAATTAAAGATGAACTGACCCAGGTCATGCCTCTTTCTTCCTTGGAGGAGTTAATACCTATATCATAGAGACACCTGCTTGGGAGAGTGGCAAGGGGAAAGATGAGGGCTCTTGAGCTGGTCATGCCTTCCCCCAAAGAATTCCTCTCTAGAAGCCCCAGAGCCATTTTTGAGTGGCAGCCAAAATGGCGCCGATGGCCCGAGAGCGGGAGATCGGTCCCCGCGCCCCCACTGGACCACCAGGTACTCGTAAAAAGTTTTGGGGGGGTTCGGAAGGGTGGGGGTCAATTTTAGAGGGTCGGGCCTCACTAAAAAAAATTTAACGATGTGAATCGGAACCGATTCTGATTCACATCACCAGCGATCAGATTTTTTTCCTCTAGCCGAACCCGATCGGGCACACGATCACATCCCTAGTACCTAGGGCCTGCAAGAAGTGCTGCTATCAGAGCCAGAAGAGGCTACTTTAGTAAATTTTCTGAGTACTGCCTTTGCAGGAGGAGCCTTTCTGAGGGTTAAAAAGAAAGTTTTCCCAGCCATACCAAAGACACCAAAATAGCTTTCCAGAATGGAGTCATTGCGAGACTCATCTGACCAGTATGGTAGCAAAGATAGGCTAAGAACCACTGAGCTGAGATCAGAGGAAGAATTATCCCATTCCATTCCCCCTGGACCACCCTCGGAAGATGAATGAGAGTCGCAGTCTTGACATGTTTTCTCTTTTTTCTTTCCCTTCCTGCCCAAAGTTTAGACAGGTTGCATTCCCCTTATCATAGGAGGGTTTGGAGGGGGAAGGGGATTACTTGCAAAGTGAGGGTAGCTCGTGCTGGGAGGCGTTCTTTAAGGAACGGCAGGGTTCTGTGATGCGGATCTGGAATTCGGCTGGAGGAGCTATGCTGGTCATGAGGAATTGGGGAAGCCAGGATTTAGGAGATTACTGTGGGTAGGGCTAGGTCCAGCCAGACTCCCATTGGCTGTGAGTAAACCCACCCCACTTACACAGCTGTGCTTAAATAGAAGCCTGCTAGGAAGTGCCACTGTGGCTAGAACGGCTCCCACTGTTACAGCCCCAGGCCGTGCCCCGGGTCCTCCACTTATCTCGAGGGAGATGCCGGCGTTCCTTCGCATCTGGCCCCGCCCCCTAGGCGAGCACGTGCTGGGGCTCTGAATTTAAAGAGGCCAGCGCGGGAAACCACAGGACTACCTCTCGATGATGTCAGACGCTGCAGCCCTACTTAAGACCTGCAGGTAGGCTCCTTCCCTGCCTTGCAACGAGTTTCGCTCATTCTGAGTTGCTGGTTGCTGCATCCGGACTCCTGTCTGACGTCTGACTTCCGACCTCCGATCCCTGACCCTGCTTCATCCACTGACTCCGGCTTCAGCTTCCGTCCCTGGTTTTGGCTTCTGACTTCTGACTGCTGGCTTCTGACCCTGCTTCGTCCACTGACTCCGGCTTCAGCACCTCTCCCTGGCTTTGAGGTCTAACTTCTGACTTCTGGCTTCTGACCCTGCTTCGTCCACTGACTCCGGCTCCAGCACCTCTCCCTGGCTTTGAGGTCTAACTTCTGACTTCTGGCTTCTGACCCTGCTTCATCCACTGACTCCGGCTTCAGCACCTCTCCCTGGCTTTGAGGTCTAACTTCTGACTTCTGGCTTCTGACCCTGCTTCGTCCACTGACTCCGGCTTCAGCCCTCTCCTCTTCTACAGGTATCCGGTTCTTCGCGTGCTTGGAGGATTCTCCTAAGTCCCCGTGGCTCGGGTCTTCAAGGGCTCCTCCCGGGAGGACCACGGGCTTCCAAGGGTGAAGTCTCTTCTTGCCTCTTGGGCTCCACCGCTCCCGTTGACTACCTCTTCGGCTGCTTCTCTGGTCCTTGGTCGCATATGATCACACCTAAGTCCAAGAGGCCCGGGTCCCTACAGGCTCCTCCTGGGGGACCTTGGGTTTCCAGTTGTGAAGCCTTCTTCAGAACACCTCTTCAGAGCTGCCTCCCGGCTGCGACGCCCACTGTGGGTCCCCACAGTGCAACCCCATCAGTCTCAGCCGGCCCAGGGGTCCACTCCCCGTAACACCCAAGGATTTGCAGTGGACTTTGAGTTAATGTAACACCAGAAGGACTGATAGCTGTTCTGGGTCACTTCCTCTCTATCTCTGGGAAAGGGAATGTAAACCTTGTCTACTTTGGTTATTCCCACCTGCAGCCATAAATCAGGAATATCTTTTTTGTTTTATTTTTGTTTTCCTGCATTAAAGAATCAATGCAAGTACAGCTACTGGGTGAACCTATTTTCCCTGGCACGCCCCAGTATTTATCACGCAGAAAGGAGCTCCTATGTTGAACTCCGTCATGCATGTGACCCTTGGTGCTAACCATTGGTTAAACACCCCCCCCCCCAGTTTAGGTGATTTCACTGAGGGGGAGTGGCCTAAATCAACAACATCCAGCAGGTAATGTTCAAAGCTACAACAAACTATTCAGCAGATGCCACATAGAGCTGAAAGTGAGGGTTGGAGTAGAATAGCTAAATGCAAATCATTGGGCCTCATTTTCTAAAGTATCGCAGGCCTGCGATACTTTAGGTAATGAGGGGCGGGGGGCTGAAATGGGGGGTGGTCCTGCACTAGCCGGCACTGATTGCACCGCCGCGGTGCGATCGCTGCTGGTTTCGTACCCAATAGCGCCACCACAGAAGGTGTAGCTATTGGGCGCGAAATAGAACGCGAAAGAGCCCTTACCATTTCGTCGTCTGCGGCGTCTTCGCGGAGTCGGCCCCAGTGACGCCCCGACTCCTCCTCTTCCGGGGCTGACTCCGCCCCATCTTGGTATCGCACGCGAAAAGTCCCTTATCGCGTGTGATCTGTCTGGTAAATGACCCCCTTTGTTTACTCTTTCAGAAAATACAAAGATTACAAAGCACCAAGGAATGCATTAAAACAGAAGAAAATATACTTTTACTCAGCACATAAGTTCTGGAATTCATTTCCAGAGGATGTGGTGAAAGCTATTGTGTAGCTGGGTTTAAAAAAGGTTTGGACAAGTTCCTGGAGGAAAAATGCACCATTATTAAGGTGGAGTTGCAGAAAGCCTTCATATTCTTGGGATCCTGCCAGGTACTTGTAACCTGGCTTGGCCACTGTTGGAAATAGGGCACTGGGCCTGATGGACATTTGTTCTTTTGTTCTTGTGTCCAGTAGGAAATGAACTTTAAGACGCTGAAATTCTGTGCATTACTTGCTTCAATTAAACAGTGCCTTTGTGAAATTAAGCAAATGTAAGCAGATTATTTTATATATTAATGTTTGAATTATACCACTGTAAACACATGGATAGTTCTTTCAAACGTGAGCAGCAGATGAGAGAGAAAATAATTGGAAAATTTCAGGTTTCTAGAGCAAGCACCAGAAAGTGAAATTATAAAGTTCAGTGACGTTTCTCGACTTCTGATGCCTTCCTTTTACTTTGTATTGTAAAACTGATGTGAAAGTCTATTCTGTATTGATGAAGTACAAGAATCTTACTTTTCCATTTTTAACCAATGCAGGGCATGGTAAAGCAGGGAGGGAGCAGCAGGCACAGTGTCCTCTGATGTTGTTAGCAGGTGGAGTGCTGGGAAGTGGCCTTCTCGATAAGGTTGTGGTATGGAGCTGACCCAAGAATGCATCTGCAGATTTAATTAGGAAGAATTCATGGTGCCGGGTATTAGGAGCTGGAGAAGGTCACGAGGAGAACGGCAGAGAGCAGGGGAAGCAGAAGGAAGACATTTCCTGAAGTGGGAACTGTAGCCTGCTGCTTTCTTTTCTTCTCTGACTGCATGTTCTGATATCTACTAGTGCCTGCTCAGAGCTGTGACTTTTATTTCACTCCACGGTCGTCAGAGGGCCGGCTGTTATTGGCAGGGATGCGGGGAGATGGAATATCTTCACCTTTCCACAGCAGAGAGCAGGACCTCATTTTAAATCAGATGCAGGTAGTGGTGGCAGATTATAATCTGTAATTCTGGTCGTGTCTGAGACTAAGGCTGCTTTACAACTTGGCTATTAACTTTACTGCTTCAGATGCAGGATTGCTCCCATGTTGTGCAGGTTTTCTGGAAGGACTGCTCAGCTCAGGATAAATAGCTCACATCTGACATCTAAGTCAGCCGATGCTGAGAGCCAAATCTCTGCCAGAGTCCAAGCTGGGTCCCAAGCAAGAGAATGAGAGCAGATACAGCACAGACAGCAGCTTCTCCCAGTCACGATAAAAATGGTTTCCATGCTCATTCTAGAAATGTGCAGCTCCGTTCTCTCTCCTCACTCTCTTCCCACACCCATTGGGGCAAATTTTCATAGCTACGCGCGCATGTGATAAAATCGGGGGTCGGCGCGTGCAAGGGGGTGCACACTAGTGCATCTTTCACGTGCCAACGCCCGCGGCCTTCCCCCGATCCCTTCCCCTAAACTAACGTTCCCACCCCCCCAGCCCTATTCTAAACCCCCTGTGACCTCTGTCCTACCTTTTGTGCCTGCTTCTGGGCGGCACACGATCCTCCAACACAGAGGCAAATGCTCGTTGTGCCGGAGGCCTCTGGCCCTGCCCTGCCCCCGGATCACCCCTTTTGTAAAGCCCCGGCTGTTAGACGCGTCCCGGGACTTTATAAAATAGGCCTGTGCTCGTAACCCCCCCTACGTGCGTAAGGCTTTTAAAATCCGGCCCATTATTTGCTTTAACTATTCCTTACCAAAACAATTATTAGCAACCAACCTTCCTCTTTTATTTTGCTATAAAACTTTAAACTTTCAAACTCAGAGCCCCTGTTTTGCAGAGATATTAATTTTGCATGGATAAATGGCCTTTGTTTGGTAGATAAAGAGCTCCAGTGATATTGCGATATTACAATGACCCATACAAAGAAAACGTTAACCCTTCCTACCTTCACACAATGATCAGTTTGAGGGGCGAGCAGCATTAGCAACCTGTGCATAAGCAGCCTGTACTCGCCGGCAGGCTCATTTATAAATATTAAAACTAAATATGGATTTTCAGTTTCACATGCACAAAAGCAGCAGTCTAAGGGGGTTCGTGGGCAGCACCAAACGCTACAAGGCATAAATTGCTATTTTAGAAGAGATTTATGGGAATATGTTACAGTGTTCATGCTAATTATCAGACTCCTCTGTTGTCTCATGGGAAGCCTGAGTGGACTTGGGTAGAGGGGAGTTCAGGGTCTCTGCCCTGGAAAAAGTATGGCTGAATAGCTGGAGGGATTGGCAAAATGCAGGATTTCAGTTGCATGTTCATGTTTTAAAATACTGTAACAACATAAATGCCATACTGGGTCAGACCAAGGGTCCATCAAGCCCAGCATCCTGTTTCCAACAGTGGCCAATCCAGGCCATAAGAACCTGGCAAGTACCCAAAAACTAAGTCTATTCCATGTAACCATTGCTAATGGCAGTGGCTATTCTCTAAGTGAACTTAATAGCAGGTAATGGACTTCTCCTCCAAGAACTTATCCAATCCTTTTTTAAACACAGCTATACTAACTGCACGAACCACATCCTCTGGCAACAAATTCCAGAGTTTATTCCATCATTTTATTTGCCATTCCCTTCTTAATAATTATTAACAATTTGTTTGCTTTTTTTGATTGCCACAACTCACTGAGCTGATGATTTCAATGAATTCTCCACTAAAATGACTAGATGTATTTCCTGGATGGTAACTCAGATAGAACCTAACATTGTGTAACTACAGCAAGGGTTATTTTTCCCTATATGCATCACCTTGCACTTGTCCACATTTATTTTTATTTATTTATTTGCGTTTTTTCTATACCGGCATTCATGGTTAGAAACCACATCATGCCGGTTTACATGTAACAAGGGGTGAGAACAAAGAACAGAACATAAACAAGTGCAAGGAGATCAAAAGTTACATTGCAACAAGGGTCTTAAACTTGGAGGAGAGATAAGAATAAGAGAGTAGAACTGTAAGGATTACCTTATTTACATTATATACATTATACCATTTCATCTGCCATTTGGAAGCCCAATCTTCCAGTTTTGCAAGGTCTGCTTGAAATTTAACTACTGTACATAATTTTGTGTCATCCGCAAATTTGATAACCTCACTTGTCATACCCCTTTCTAGTTCATTTATAAATATATTAAAAGCACCGGTCCAAGTACAGATCCCTGAGGCACTCCACTGTTTACCTTTTTCCACTGTGAAAGCAGATCATTTAATCCTACTCTCTGTTTCCTGTCTTTTAACCAGTTTGCAATCCAGAAAAGGACATCGCCTCCTATTCCATGAATTTTTGGTTTCCTTAGAAGCCTCTCATGTGGGATTTTGTCGAACACCATCTGACAATCCAAATACACCACATATGTATAGACTTCTACATATAATTCATTGTTTTATCCAAGCAAATTACATTTCTTCGCACATTAGAATCTATGCACTTATGTTTATATATGTCGGGAGAGTCCTCACTTTCTGTGCATCCCAGGTATTTGTGTTTAAGCAAACATACGTGTGTATGTTGGGGGTAGATGTACATTATACTGCATTAAAATCTGTGCATACATGATATGTGCTGGTTATAAAATACCGTAGTTGATCTCCATGCAGTATGCATGCATATATGGGGCCTTATCAATTTGTTTGAAAGTTATCTTCGAATTGGGTACCTGAAGGTAACAAAAAATAAAGTGACTTTCTCTAGGTATAACAGAAGTGGGATTGGAACCCAGACTTCCCTAACTATTGACCATTTCCTCCTGCTCCTTAAAGGAAAGTGTTTATTTAAGGTAATAGAGTTTGGATAGTGAGCATAAGAATTGCCATGCCGGGTCAGACCAAGGCCCATTGACATCAGTATCCTGTCCCCGTCAGTGGCCAATCCAGGCCACAAAACCTTGCAAATGCCATAAAGATGTCTTTCCTGCTATTCACGCCCAGAGATTGCAGTAGCTTTCTTTACTCCAGCTGAGTAATAATGTGTTGTCGATGTTTCCTCCAGGATCCCGCTATGGATGTTCCTTTGAATGCATTCTCTGGTAACAGATTCCTCAGGTTTATTGTAAGCTGAGTGAAAAAATACTTTCCACAATCTGTTTTGAATCTGCTGGCTGTTAGTTTGATGGAGGGTTCCCTTGTTTTAGTCTTATTTGAAAGGATAAATAATCGTCCTTTCTTTACCCGTTGCACTCCCTTGATGAGTTTATAAACGTCTTGCCTGTCCCTTCTCAGCTGTCTCTTTTCCTAGCCTGTGAAGTCTCTCATCATTAGGGAACTTTCCATTCTCGTTATCATTGTGGTTGACCTCTTGCTAGGTCTTTCTTGAGGTCTGGTGACCAGAACTCCACACAATACTCAAGTTGTGGTTGCACCATGGCTCCAGATGATGTTTTCCATTTCATTCTCCAATCCTTATAGGATCATTAATAACATTCTTTTAACTTTTTTGATTACAACCACAAAGTGAGCCAAGGATTTCAAAACATTAACCACAAGGGCTCCAAAGTCAGTTTGCACTTTTCCATATTAAATTTCATCTGCCATTCAGTTGCTCCATCTCCCTCTGTAGTTCCTTGCAATCCACTGTGGTCTTAACATTTTTAAATATTTTTGGGTCGTTTGCAATTTGATCACCTTTCTCATCATTCACATTTTGTAGATCTTTTATGAATATATTAAACAGCGCAGGTCCCAGTACCAATCCCTGTGGTACTCCACTAACGACCTTTCTCCATTTGAAAAATTCACCAGTTAGCCCCACACCTGTCTTTTATCCAGTTACTAATCCACAATAGGATACTCCCTCCTATCTCAAGATTTTAATTTCCTAAAGAGTCTCTCATGGGACACTTTGTCAAATGCCTTCTGAAAATCCAAATACACTATATTGACTTGATCACCTTTATCTATTTTGTTTGCCTAAAAGACTGGTATGCCTAAACTTACTCTTCCCATAAAGTCTTGTCTATCCATATGGCCAATGATTTTGTAAAAATATCTTTTACCCTTTTGTCCAGCTCAGACATCAGGCTCACTGGTCTGTAGTTTCCTGGATGTCCTCTGGAGCACTTTAAAAAAATCAGCGTCACATTGGTACCTTCCAGTCTTCAGGTATCCATGGCTATTTTAAACTGAAGATTAGAGATTACTAGTAACCAGTTATCAATTTCATATTTTAGTTCTTTTAGGACTCTGGGGTGGATGCCATCCAGTCCTGGTGATTTGTTACTTTTTTACTTTGTCATTCTGATCTATTACATCCTCCATTGTCACAGATATTTTTTTAGTTGATCAGAATTGCCATTAAAGATGTGAGTATGCTCCCAATGTTCTTCATAATAAAGACCAATGCTCAAATATCTTCTAAAGGGGATAGTTGGAGATGCTCATTAGTTACTCAGGAAGGACCTGTAATAAAAGATATTTGAAGATACTACTACTATAAGCTTGCTGGGCAGACTGGATGGACTGTGTGGCCCTTTCCTGCCATCATTTCTCTGTTTCTATGTTTAAGTGCGCAGGAGGCAGAGAATGGCTTAATCTTTCCATAATCCTTTTCTACCTCCACTTCCACCCACATGGCATGACTATTCCCCACCCCGTTCCCAGATGAGCAACTGTTATTCCCTTCCCTGAGGACTTCATTCCAGGTCAGAGCAAGAGTAAGTCCAAGTGGCCACCCTTTCCCCTGCATAACTCCCATTCTTCCCTGAAAGAGACAACAATGTAAAGTGTTTTGGTTTCTCTAGAGATTAGGGGAGTCAACATGTGTCGACTTATTCTACTTTATTCTATTTGAATCCATTGGAATTAAATTGGTAAACATTTTCAGGAAACAGATACAAAATGGAAGTGGTTTTTAAGAAGCAAAATTGAAATACCCCTGCTTTTTGTAACTGCTTCCCCCTTGCACCTCTTTAGTTCTACTGTTCGATGCACCCCTTGTTTCTTTGTAAACCAGCATGATGTGACCTGGTCATGAATGCCGGTATATAAAAAATCTAAATAAATCAATCACTCTGGAATGGCTGACCTGCAGAGATGATGGAGGCCATCCCTGTGGCAGATTTTGGGCATGCTTAGACAAATATGGGGAGGAGTGGTAGGAAAAGGTTTAGAGAAGACAGTGGATGAGGTGGTGGTGTTAGATTGCATAAGGGATTTTATATCCCTCCACCCAAATTGGATGAACCTCAGCTGGGCAGACAGGATGGGCAATTGTTCTTTTTGTCTGCCATCATTTGTCTGTTGAAAAGCTGCATTGACAGAACCTACCTACTGCACCAGCTTCTCCTCACACTATCTGCACATGTTCTTCCCTCCCTTCGTCTCCTTCACCTCCTCCCCCCCGCCCCCCATCCATTCCTGTTCCTCTCAATCACGCTTACAAATATACATTATTGAAACCAACCTTACTTGCATTCACCGTACTGCATTCAGACCCATCAGTCAGCCTAGAACACGGATGCCAAATGTCAAGCTAAATTATGAAAATGTACACAGGGTAATTCAAATTAAAAAAAACAAACAACCTGTTTTTTTGTTTTTTTTTCATTTTTCTTCCTTCCCAGAGGATATGTGGGAATGAGGCTGTAAGCTTTCCTGAGATTCTGGCTAGGGATGAGAGACTGTCCTCTTCCTCCAAGGGAAGCTGCCGCCTCCTTTTCCTGCTGCAGAGGTGAGGCTGAAAGGGAGAACAAAGGACAGTCAGTCAGGATGTATCATAAAAAATGCAGAGAGGAGCAGGTGTAAGGCAGCACATACAACAATATCTTCCACAGAGGTCAGCGCAAACCCCAGGGAATGCTGTGTTCCTCCCCTGGAGGCACATCTGGCCTGCAGGACACTGGCCCTTTAGAGAGGCCGTGTCAAAGAAAAGAGAAGAGGTCGGAAGAAAACTCAGATGCAAGAATTTGACAGTTATACCATGAAGCATGAGCAAAGAATGGAAAGGCAGGATGCACCGAAGAGAAAAGACAAAGGGACTTGCAGAAGTGGCCTTTTCAAAATTGCAAGCCCAATTTGTACATAAGTGCATGTACATTGCATACGCACGATTTTATGCACACAGGAGGGAGAGTATTCCAGGGGTGGAGGCTGAGCAGGGCTAGGAGTTAAACTGGGCTTTCGAAAGTTACTATGATAGATGCTACTTAATTCTGTGCAGATGGTTTTGCCAGCCTAATCTTCAAAGCAGACTTATGTGTGTGTAAGTCCAGTTTGAAAACTGGTGTAACTTATGTTCATATCTGCAAACTAACGTTTATGTGATATTACAAAATTATCCCCACAATGCAAGAATAAACAGAAAGCAGAGGACCACGAGAGACACTACGCAGGGAATGTTCCTTTTCATTGCGTCCAAGAGAAGCGCAGACCAACTGCACAGAAAGGAAGCACAGCACAAACTCCTGGGTGCAGTAAGAGGGCTGCGGCACATGAGAAAACCCTTTCAGCCAGGGAAATGCTCCTGGGCTGGACGGTCTCACACCCCTATTCTATCAATTACTGGGGTTCCCTTGTCCATGCTAAATAATCTTGTACTTCAAAATCGGTTTGAAATTAGTTATATATTATATTTCAGTATTTTATCTTGCTGGTCTCCGAAAGAACACAGCATCATACAAAGTACAATAAATACAAATACAAATACCATTCACTTCCCAGTCCCCTTCCCATCTGTTACACGGTGTAGTGACAAAAGTTTACATCTCACGATCATTCTTAGCTTAGATTTTAAAAACTCACCCTCAATTAATCATAATATTAAAATGCAATACAAAATAGCCAAAAGACCTTTATATTATCAAATTCTTTCATTAATGAGTACAAAGAAGGTTCCTTTTTTATTGTGAAGAAAAATAAGAATATCTGTAAGTGCAGGAAGATGAGGTGGCATCCTGAGGGAGAGGGATAGAATATTACAGATTAACAAGAATACGAACGAACGTGAATAAGAACAGATATCTGCCGGGTGTGATTGTTAAACTAGAATATGAACAATGATTCTGTAAACCATTCTGATCTTATTCTGGAATGATGGCATATAAAACGCCTAAATAAATAAATAGCTATTTTCTACCCATATAATGTTTCTTGGGAGACGAGGAATTTGTTGGTAAGAATTAAGATGTGATGAGAGGAAGGAGGGATTGGGAAAATTTGTGGATTTTCAACATTCAGTTGAAACATACAAGCACATATATTGGAGACATAATGACAAGCACAGAAAGGGGTTGAATTAGACCCCATTTGAATCAGGCAAGTAGTAGCACCAACATTCCATTAAAATAAATTATCAAAATGCATTATATTGTGGAGTAAACTTTCGAAGGGGGTTCGGGCATTAAAATATTTATTTATAAAAACTTATAGCCTGCCACCTTCAATACAATGAGTTAAACACAATTAAAATACTAAAATCATAACATAACATTTATGTAAAACTTCCTGAAACAAACCTTTCAGGTTCTTCCTGATGTCTTTGAAGTCAGCTGTAAGTAGAATGTATGTGCATAGACGCTACATATAAACATCAAAGTCTGCATGCATTTGGCATTTCATGGCTACATTTTACTGGGGGAGGGGCAGGCTAGGAGCATTGGGGGGTAGAATTCAGAAGTAGGCATGGAAGTTGCATATACATTACATAACAACATAAGAACATAAGAACTTGCCATGCTGGGTCAGACCAAGGGTCCATCAAGCCCAGCATCCTGTTTCCAACAGTGGCCAATCCAGGCCACAAGAACCTGGCAATTACCCAAACACTAAGAAGATCCCATGCCACTGATGCAATTAATAGCAGTGGCTATTCCCTAAGTAAACTTGATTAATAGCAGGTAATGGACTTCTCCTCCAAGAACTTATCCAAACCTTTTTTGAACCCAGCTACACTAATTGCACCAACCACATCCTCTGGCAACAAATTCCAGAGCTTTATTATGCATTGAATGAAAAAGAATTTTCTCCGATTAGTCTTAAATGTGCTACTTGCTAACTTCATGGAATGCCCCCTAGTCCTTCTATTATTCGAAAGTGTAAATAACCGAGTCACATCTACTCGTTCAAGACCTCTCATGATCTTAAAGACCTCTATGATATCCCCCCTCAGCCGTCTCTTCTCCAAGCTGAACAGCCCTAACCTCTTCAGCCTTTCCTCATAGGGGAGCTGTTCCATCCCCTTTATCATTTTGCTTGCCCTTCTCTGTACCTTCTCCATCGCAACTATATCTTTTTTTGTACAATTTTACACCCTAATTGACTAGCACAAGTGAAATTGCAATTTTCTGTTTGCAGTTACAGGGGGAAGGTCTGGGTGAACTAGTGAGAGTTCAGGGTGCAATGTTAGAGGGTCTGTATGAACTAGAGACAGACTGGGTGAACAGACAGCAAGTACACTCACAAGTATTTTCAAAAAGGAATACATGCATACTTTACAAATACCTGCTTCCATGTATACAGACGTTTTATTATGTGTACATGTTGTATTTTTTATGAACTTAGGGGTAGATATTAAAACCTGTGCATGTGGTTCCTGGCACACGCACATGCACGCATCGCCGCATGAATGTTATAAAACATGATGCTCACTCGCATTGGGGAGGGGGGATTTTGTAAAGCATGCGCGGCAACGCGATCGAGCCTTTGCCCAGTTCCCTCCCAGTCCGCTCTCTTCCCCTCTCCTCCCCCTAAATCTAACCTACCTATCCTGTGTTTAACTTACTTCCTCCTTGGAAAATGACCCTCGCCCACCCCCCGCATGCCCCTTTTTTAATAGCCCGGCATTTCTGCGCATACTGGGATATATGTGCATGGCCAGGCCATTTCTAAAATGCGCTCAGCCCGCGCACAGCCCAAGCACGCACATATCTCCCGGTATTTGTGCACGCCAATGAATACAGATTTACCTTTTAAAATATATGTGCATATTCCTAAATTAGGTAGAGAAAGTATGCACTGAAATAGTTGCACGTTCGGAAATATATGTGCGTACTTTCGGAAGAGAAATACACAGTATTGTTTTTGAGAACACTTACACTTTACACTGTTTGATTAAATTAAAAAGAGTAAACACTTAAATTCGAGTGATAACCAGTATATGGTTATTACTTATATTTGTGCTACTGGACACCAGAGCATATAGTAATAACATAGTTTCCCGATTTGTATGATCTTTGAGCTGAGATTCAATGCCAAGAAGTGCAGAGTCATGCATCTGAGGTGTAGTAATCCAAAAGAACTGTATGTGTTGTGGGGTGAAGGGCTGTGGTGCACGGAGCAGAAGAGAGACCTTGGGGTGATAGTGCCTAATGACCTGAAGTCGATGAAGCAATGCGACAAGGCGATAGCTAAAGCCAGAAGAATGCTGGGCTGAATAGAGAAAGGAATATCGAGTAAGAAAAGGGAAGTGATTATCCCCTTGTACAGGGCCTTGGTGAGGCCTCACCTGGAGTATTATGTTCAGTTCTGGAGACCGAATCTCAAAAAGGACAGAAACAGGATGGAGGCGGTCCAGAGAAGGGCGGCCAAAATGGTGAGTGGTCTCCATCAAATGACTTATGAGGAGAGATGGAAGAACCTGAATATGTATAACCTGGAGGAAAGGAGGAGCAGAGGTGATATGATACAGGCCTTCAGATACTTGAGAGGTTTTAATGATCCATGGTCAACAACAGATCTTTTCCATAGGAAACAATTTATATAAAAGCTTACAAATAAATAAATAAATAGTAGAACTAGGGGTCACGATTTGAAACTCCAGAAAGAATTAGGACCAATGTCAGAAAATATTTCTTAACGGAGAGGGTGGTGGATGCCTGGAATGATCTTCCGGAGGAAGTGGTGAAGACTAAAACCGTGAAGGATTTCAAAGGGGCGTGGGATAAACACTGTAGATCCCTAAAGGCTAGAGGATGGAAATGAATGAAAAAGCTTGGGGGTAACCTGTACGGTGCGGCAGTTACTGCCCTTAACAGAATCATGGGGTAACTTGCACGGAGCGGCAGTTACTGCCCTTAACAG
The DNA here is from genome assembly GCF_901001135.1 of Rhinatrema bivittatum. NCBI lineage: Eukaryota > Metazoa > Chordata > Amphibia > Gymnophiona > Rhinatrematidae > Rhinatrema > Rhinatrema bivittatum. Next base: position 2,818,282 of record NC_042623.1, on the reverse strand, counting down.
AATCATGGGGGTAACCTGCATGGAGCAGCAGTTACTGCCCTTAACAGAAACATGGGGGTAATCTGCACAGAGCGGCAGTTACCCCCACGGTTGCTCCCTGTGACATAGTGAGGGCAAAGGCGATCGGTGCCATTTTGAAACCGAGGGTATGATTGAAGGGATGGCTCCCGGACCCCCCACTAGACCACCAGGTACATGTAAAAGGTTTTTGGGGGGGTCGGGAGGGTGGGAGAAGCAAAGGGATAATTTGTAAAGGGTCGGGTGGGTTTTTTTTTATCAGGCCATCTGCGCCATTTTTATCAGTGGTAGCCAAAATGGCGCTGATGGCCCGAGAGCGGGAGATCACGCTGGGACCCCCCCCCCCCCCCCCACTGGACCACCAGGTAATTTAACATTTTGGGGGGGGGGGTTCAGGAGGGTGGGAGAGCAAAGGGATCATTTGTAAAGGGTCAGGGGTGGGTTTTTTTTTATCTGCTCAGGCCTCACTAAAAAATTAACGATGTGAATTGGAATCGGAACCGATTCCAATTCACATCTCTAACGATCCGATTTTTTTCTCCCTCCATCTGAACCTGATCGTTAAAACGATCGGGCACACGATTCACATCTCTAGTTACAATGTTTTGGATACTTCATTCCTTTTCTACTTATTTTCCCTTGGTTATCGCTAGAGAGACCTTTGCCACTCTATAGAGCAACCCTAAGATGGTACACGTGTGCATTGGCAAGCAGCAGTTTTATAACATACGCGCACATATACACAGATGTTATAAAATAGCCTGGGCGCATGTATAATTGAGCCAAATCTTTCAAGTGGGCATGCTCAGCTGCGTAAACTCGGGTTTAAGCCTCGCAAGTGGGGGAATTTTATAGCAGTTTCACCAGTTCATCCACCAGTTTGCCCAGTGTAGAGCTAGATCCTGGTTCTTTAGCCTGCACTCCCCCGTTATCCCAGAGCCCTTACACCTCCTCTATGGCAGAAGTACACGTATGTGGCACTGACCCTCGCCCGTAGCTGCTTGTATGCCACACCCCTTTTTCATTCAAGGTGAGATATTCTCGTATCGGGAGATGTGCGTGCTTGTAGACAGCTTTCATATTTGGGTGCACATGCACGGCCCATCTCCCGATTTTTATTTATTTTATTTATTATTTATTTAACATTTTTCTATACCGACATTCGCATGAGATTTTGGCGCCCGCCTGGTTTTTAAACTTCACCTTTTAGATTTTCCCCTTGCCCGGGGTGCTGAGGTTGGTCAGTCAAGGCTGAGCGTGTGCAGTGTGTGGAGAGTAAGGAAGGAGATATTTTGGTGGTTCCCAATTTCAGGGGACAGAACCTGGGAGAGGCACTGCTCTAAGAGAAGAGAGTGATTTGTTTTTGACTTCCTGACCTGTTGCTGCTGACGAGAATAGGATAGGGTGCTCTGTGGCCAATCTCTAGCAGCTGGTGGGGTATTTGTAGTTGCGCATGAGTTAGTTTAACATTTTTGTTGGGAGGAAGCCTTTTACCATCAATGTCTTACCCAACCAAGGAGTATCGCATTTGTCTACTTCCCTGTCACCAGAAAAGGGGCACTGAATCAGTGGTTGGAGTGAGAATTTTTTGTTTCGTATCAAGAGAGTTTGAATATTTTTGTGATTTCCCTGAGTTGCAGTAAATATTTACTTTGAACACTACTCAAAGTGTCCAGCTTTGTCCTTTCAAGTCAACTGAAACACCAATCAAGAGATTAAGGATTGAGTGCACTTGAGAGAGTGACTGAGAAGATGTTGAGCGAATGTTTAAATGTCCCCAGCCCCATGAGCCCACAGCCCTGGAGGCCTGTCCTCCCCCTCTTGGCAATCTGGTGGCTTACAGAAGTGAGAATAAGAGAGCTGGGAAGATAAGGTTTGCCCCCCATGGACTCTTGTGTGCCTTTGTATTCTGGGAGTTGCAACTACCATTCATCTCTGGGCGGCACCGCGGACAGGCTCTCTGTTTGCAAGTTAGGACACGTCCTTTCTGCTTGGAATTCACTATAATACTTAACGGAGGAATTTGGTCCTAGTTACTAAACATAGAAAGAGCTTCACATCATGCCATCATTGTAAGAATTCATCTTTATCTTCTTTTTCCCCTCTTTCTCTCCTTTTTTAAGAAGACATGTGACTAGGTTTCTACCTTTCCTTTTAAATGCACTCTGGTTTTCGCTAAAAATGAACTTCTCTCCGTACAGTGGAGGGTGCCCCATAGAGCAGAGACAGGTGATTAATCTTGGAAGCAATGCTTTAATGAAGAAGTAAAATGACGGGCCATAAATTGAGCAGTAATAATTCAGACCTTCTCAGTTAATTACTCTTTGATATTCACACAACCACAATAAAAAGAGACAATTTGTGCTTCAGTTTTCAGGCTATGCGTCACCTTTAACATTATTTTCTTAGCTGATCATCTTTTAATGATTGTTTAATCTAGTAATATAATTTACATTTAATAGCCACATATATAACTTTACAAAGAAAAGCATTTGGAAGTGTTGCAGAAATATATATGAGGTCATCCAACATTTCCAAAAAGTCAAGTTCAGGATAAAAGAAAGATGATGGAAAAGCAGGGAAGAAAAAGAAATTATACCAAAAACATGAAAATCATCTCATTGAAGCCCAAATTTTAAAAAGCGCTGCGTGCGGTAAAATCGGGGGTTATGTGCGTGGCCGGGCCTTTTGCGCGCCACACGCCTTTTAGAATGGGCCCGGCCACGCACATAACCCCCGATAGTGCAGAAGTGCCGAGCCTGCTAAAAGGGTCCGGGTAGGGAGGGTCAGTCTGGGACAGCGCCATTAGATGCTGACCCAGGGAAGTGCGTGCTGGCTGCCGGCGCGCGGAGTTTACTTCCTCTCCGGAAGAGCAGTAAGTATCAAAACAAAACACGGTGGGTTAGCTGGAGGAGGTTTAGGGAGCGGACTGGAAGGGAACTGGTCTAGGCCCGATCGCATCGCATCGCCACGCGTGTGGGAACCGTAGAGTGGCTCAGGCAAGGAATCTCAGTTTTATTATGGATTCCACCTTATCACTAAAGCCTCAGATTTGAAGAGTTGTGAAAGGGCTGTTTTTTAAACTTCATATACTTCGTAGATTACAGCCGTTCTTAAGCAAGTCAGATTTAAGAACTGTTACCCATTCTCTTGCCCTTTCTTCTTTAGACTACTGTAATGTCTTGTGCTTGGGTCTTCCCCAAAAATCCCTTAATGTTACTCGTGCCGCCCGTGGCAGCCCTGTGACGTGGCCCTCTCACCTTTTCAGACGGACTTTAGCTCCTGACTCCTCTTCACTGGTGTCGGTGGGCCGCCAGCTCCGACCTTGGGTTCTCTCCAGTGCCTTCGGCCCTGTCACGCTACCCAGTGTTGCCAGCCAAGATGTCCCTGTTTCTCGGAACTTTCCGCGTGACCCGCGGAGAGATGCTGCCATCAGCGCCTCGTCCCTTTCTAGGCGCGCGCACATCATTGATTCTTTTAAAGGGCCCGCGGCGGGATGCTGACGTCAGACTCGCTCAGGCCTCGCTCCATAGCGTTGCCTTTGCAACAGGTCTCCTCATACTCCGATTACTCGTTGCTGATCCTAGAATCGTCTCTTTGTTGTGTTCCTGTTTTCCTGTGGTTCCCGGTTCCTGTTCTCCTTGTTCCTGTTTTGTCCATGTGTTGAACTGACTCTCTGGATATGACCACCGCTATGCCTGACTACTCTTCAGCTTCTCTCCAGCCCCGGACATCCGCTACGCCTGACTACACTTCAGCTTCTCTCCAGCTCTGACCTCTGTTACGCCTGACTACACCTGCCTACACCTGCCTTCTCCGTGCCCTGACCAGTGTCTTTATTGACTACACCTGCCTTCTCCGTGCCCTGACCAGCATGGGCCATCCATTGCTCCTACCATGTGACAGGGGCCAACCAATGGCACCGGTAGCCCCTGTGACATAGTAAGGGCAAAGGGCAACAGGTGCCATTTTGATTACTGGCAGCTGACGGCCCAAGAGCAGGTGATCGCTCCCGGGACCCTCGCTGGACCACCAGGGACTTTGGCAAGTCTTGGGGGGGGGGGGGGGGGTCAGGAGGGTAGGGGGTTGTAGTTAATTTTTAATTTTTTATATATTTGCTCCATAAGATGCACAGACATTTTCACCCCACTTTTGGGGAAAAAAGTGAGTCTTATGGAGCAAAACATATGGATTACTGTCCTTCACAAAGCTTAAGATCCTGTAGCCAAATTCTTTTGAATGTTCCTTCTCCAAGGATCGTTCATCTTGACGAATCTTGGGGACTTTATGTCCAGGGCCTGGTTTGTGGAGCTCTGTCCCTTGAAGTTTTAAGGACGAATCTTCTCTGCTAAAATTTAGGAAACTCTTAAAAGCCTTTGTATTTTCTCAGGCTTATGCTTAATGTAAAAGCAGCAGGGAAGAGACTTTATGATGTGCACTAACGTATAAGAACAGAGGGCCAGTACCGATTATAGATTAAACATGACAATGAATGTAGTCAGTCAGAGAAGGTTTTTTATATTTTTAAATGTCTTGTCTATGTTTTATTATTTATGTTTTTATGAATGTTTCTTATAAACTGCTTAGTAGTTTTGATTTGCGCTACATACATTTTTGAATAAATTAATAAGTTCCAAGTCTTCAGTGCCTTCATCTAAGTTCTTGTCTCCAGAATCATCTTCTGTCCTCAACCTCCATCTGTCCTGACGCACAAACCATTCCCAAGCAGCACATGTGAAAGGGCTTTCGAGTGGCCGGAGAGCTATCCCAGAGACCAGCATTGCGTTGTTGAGTCTCACTTCAGTGTGTGCTGGTTCAGCAGCGGCTTGAATGTTCCAAGAATCCAAGCTTTCATCCAGCCCTGGCCTGATGCACTCGCCTGCCCATGGCATGTATATTGGAGCATTGCCGTGGGATTGCGCCATAGTCCAAGAACATAAGAACAAAAGAAATTGCCATGCTGGGTCAGACCAAGGGTCCATCAAGCCCAGCATCCTGTTTCCAACAGTGGCCAATCCAGGCCATAAGAACCTGGCAAGTACCCAAAAACTAAGAAGATCCCATGCTACTGATGCAATTAATTAATCACTAACCAACCTCTTTCCCTTTTCAACAATTCACCAACTCGAGCGTACAAGGGAATCCTTGTGCGGTGGTAATCTTGTACGGAGGTATTTGATGGGGATAACCGATTTGCAGTTATCCTTTCTTTTACCTCAGTCTATTATTCTTTTTATTAAGGTCAAAAATATTTTTTAGGTGCTCTTTCGTGCTTTTTTCTTAAAATCCCTTCTCCCCTGCTGCTTTTCCGACCCACTGCTAAGCTTTTGTCATACTTATCAAGGACATCGCCATTGTTGATTTCTCATGGGTACGGAGCTGCTCGTCCGACACGGGCCATGTTTCGGCACAGGTGCCTGCTTCAGGGACTGCGGGAGAGTGTGCTGTGTCCTATGTGGGGTTCACAGCATTCTAAAGTCCTTCAATATATAAAAGTATTTAATTGAACATCAAAACTTTGTGTCACATTTATTCATTACTTTCCGATTTTTACCCACCTTGTCTTGAAAAAACGTACTTGTCAAGAGTTTCTGCTGTCTCTCGTGCGACGCCTTCTGTGTTTCCCTGGGCGTCTGCTCTATTCTCACTGCTCTTATAAGCCTGCCTGGAGAATCCACCGCCCTCTCTGGCCAGAACGAGGCTATCTCAGGTGTGTGCTATGAAATGTTTTAATTCTATACAAACTCACATATTCGATACTGAGCTTTTATAGTAATACTACTAAGTCAATCAACTACATAAGTTGATTGACTTAGTAGTATTACTATAAAAGCTCAGTATCGAATATGTGAGTTTGTATAGAATTAAAACATTTCATAGCACACACCTGAGATAGCCTCGTTCTGGCCAGAGAGGGCGTTGGATTCTCCAGGCAGGCTTATAAGAGCAGTGAGAATAGAGCAGACGCCCAGGCAAACACAGAAGGCGTCGCACGAGAGACAGCAGAAACTCTTGACAAGTAAGTTTTTTCAAGACAAGGTGGGTAAAAATCGGAAAGTAATGAATAAATGTGACACAAAGTTTTGATGTTCAATTAAATACTTTTATATATTGAAGGACTTTAGAATGCTGTGAACCCCACATAGGACACAGCACACTCTCCCGCAGTCCCTGAAGCAGGCACCTGTGCCGAAACATGGCCCGTGTCGGACGAGCAGCTCCGTACCCATGAGAAATCAACAATGGCGATGTCCTTGATAAGTATGACAAAAGCTTAGCAGTGGGTCGGAAAAGCAGCAGGGGAGAAGGGATTTTAAGAAAAAAGCACGAAAGAGCACCTAAAAAATATTTTTGACCTTAATAAAAAGAATAATAGACGGAGGTAAAAGAAAGGATAACTGCAAATCGGTTATCCCCATCAAATACCTCCGTACAAGATTACCACCGCACAAGGATTCCCTTGTACGCTCGAGTTGGTGAACTGATGCAATTAATAGCAGTGGCTATTCCCTAAGTAAAATTTATTAATAGTCGTTAATGGACTTCTCCTCCAAGAACTTATCTAAACCTTTTTTGAACCCAGCTACACAATAAAGCTCTGGCAACAAATTCCAGAGCTTTATTGTGCGTTGAGTGAAAAATAATTTTCTCCAATTAGTTTTAAATGTGCTACCTGCTAGCTTCATGGAATGCCCCCTAGTCCTTCAATTATTTGAAAGTGTAAATAACTGATTCACATCTACTCGTTCAAGACTTCTCATGATCTTAAAGATCTCTATCATATCCCCCCTCAGCCGTCTCTTCTCCAAGCTGAACAGCCCTAACCTCTTCAGCCTTTCCTCATAGGGGAGCTGTTCCATCCCCTTTATCATTTTGGTTGCCCTTCTCTGTACCTTCTCCATTGCAACTATATGTTTTTTGAGATGCGGTGACCAGAATTGTACACAGTATTCAAGGTGCGGTCTCACCATGGAGCGATTTAGAGGCATTATGACATTTTCTGTTTTATTCACCATTCCCTTCCTAATAATTCCTAACATTCTGTTTGCTTTTTTGACTGCTGCAGCACACTGAGCCGACGATTTTAAAGTATTATCCACTATGATGCCTAGATCTTTTTCCTGGTTGGTAGCTCCTAATATGGAACCTAACATCGTTTAACTATAGCATGGGTTATTTTTCCCTATGTGCAACACCTTGCACTTGTCCACATTAAATTTCATCTGCCATTTGGATGCCCAATCTTCCAGTCTTGCAAGGTCCTCCTGTAATGTGTAAGGTCCTCCTGCAATGTATCACAGTCTGCTTGTGATTTAACTACTCTGAATAATTTTGTATCATCTGCAAATTTGATAACCGCACTCGTCGTATTCCTTTCCAGATCTTTTATAAATATATTGAAAAACACCGGTCCAAGTACAGATCCCTGAGGCACTCCACTGTTTACCCTTTTCCACTGAGAAAATTGACCATTTAATCCTACTCTCTGTTTCCTGTCTTTTAACCAGTTTGTAATCCACGAAAGGACATCGCCTCCTATCCCATGACTTTTTAGTTTTCTTAGAAGTCTCTCATGAGGGACTTTGTCAAACGCCTTCTGAAAATCCAAATACACTACATCTACCGGTTCACCTTTATCTACATGTTTATTAACCCCTTCAAAAAAAAAAAATGAAGCAGATTTGTTAGGCAAGACTTCCCTTGGGTAAATCCGTGTTGACTGTGTTCCATTAAACCATGTCTTTCCCATTCCTGATGTTACATTTACCCATTATTATTGCACTGCCAAATTGGATAGCTTCCCTGATTTCTATTAGCAAGGGCTCATGCTCTCCCGATGTTCAGACCTCGAGCCTGCTTGCAACACATACCCCATAGGACCATACACTTACCACCGTGGGAAAGATATTTACCTTAAAAGGATAATATAGAAACCTAGAATCATGTTTATGTTCTTTCAGTCATGCACTGAAAATATGAAGAGGGATTCTACAATGGTAAAAGAGACAGAAGTTAAAGATCAGCCTTGCAGATGGTCATCTTCATCTTTCTTAGCCCTCTCTAAATCCTTTATCAATATCTAAACAAACAGACTTTATGTCATTGCTAGAAAGATTACTGGGAACATCATCTCTCGCAATACTTTTGCTTCTGCTCTTTAAAACTTGAAAGTTAACACTAATTCTGTAGTGCAGTGACATTATACTTTTAGATTTAGATAGAATCATCCTTATTTCAGTTTGCATTGACCTGGTAAAGGCAGGAATGTCAGCAATGCCTTCAATTATATTTATAGGAGTTTTGAAAAATCTCCTTCTAAATTTATATTTTGGAAAGGGAGCTTTGAGTTTTAAGGAAAATAGTTATATTTTTTGCCCTTCATAAATAGCAATACCACATTGCTCTGATCTTCCTTATGCATATCTTTGATTATTGTGGTGACTGATTTACATTGCTTGGGCCTGATTTTAAAAAGCAATTACAGGTGTAAAACTGAGTTTTACTCAAGTAAGTGGGCCTTTGAAAATTGCTACAATATATGCAATTGAATTGTCCTTAGGATTTACTTGCATAAGTGCACTTGAGTAAATGGCTTTTGAAAACTCCTTAGAAAACTCTCCTGTATGTGAGTTTTATTATAAAACGATGCAAATATATTTTATCAGTCTTGTGCTTGGGATCGGTATGTGTAGTCTGCCTTGTAGTATTGTTGAGGTTTAGTGGAAGAAAGAATCTTAACGTTATACGGTTATTATGGTCCTCACTTTCATTTATCACAATAGAATTGAATTGAATCTGAAATACACCATTGTAGCTTCAAAATAGTATGAAACCACTTCTAGTCTCATTGGAAATTATGGTAAATAAAATCTCTTGTTCTTTTTCAGGGTTGCCAACTCCAGTCCTGGAGAACCACAAGCAGGCCAGATTTTCAGGATATCCACAGTGAATATGCATGAGATAGATTTGCATGTACTGCCTCCATTTATGCAAACCTATCTCATGCATATTCATGTGGATATTCTGAAAGCCTGGCCTGTTGGTGGCTCTTGAGGACCAGAATTAGCCACCCCTATTAAATTGTCAAATTTTAAAAAGGCAAGTATGGTCTTCATTAGTATGGGATTTGCATGTAATACTATAGAGCATGGTATGGACCATGATTGCCCCTTCTTGATGATGGTCTAGAAAGCTCCTGCTTAATATTGTGGATAATTTTTGTGTATTACAACCGGTACAGGATCCACTTCATAGTCTGATATAGTTTCATGCATTTGTGCAGAAAGCCAAATTTGCTTGGATCCCTCAATTGTTCTCTACCAGTAAAGTCACTTTCTGATATTTTCAATGGATCATTTCCTCTGTTGTGTTTTCTGTTCTATAAACAACCAGTGATTAAGCCACACATTACAAACATAAAATATTACAAACTTAATGAACCATTCACAGCTCTCATTTAATAAATAAAGATATTTAGCTGCTAAATGACCAATTTTCAAACCAAGCACAGCTGTTGTGTAATTGGATTGCACTCCCTGTGTCCAAAATATATTCAGACCTTACAGATCAGGTGCCATAGTCTGCTCTGTAGTTATTAGGAAGAGCATGGAAACATTCATGGCCGCAGCATTTCCAGGAAATATTTTGTAAGAATAAAGGGGGCAATTTTCCAAGTGATTCTCTGTGGATCAACCAGTGCTGTCATAGAGAGAAATGCACCTGGTCCTCTGTGGGCAGAGCTAGGGGTGGAGGCAGGATAGGCAGGGCTTTGATTCAGAAGTCCTCTGTCTAGTTTCTGGGGCCTTGCCCTGCTCTCCTTTGCACCAGTCTGCTGCAGGTTTCCAAGGGGGAGTTTTCCTAGGAAAATCTGCTTGCAGGCTTCTGGATACAAAGGGTTACCTTGTGCAGAATGCAGGGGCTGATGGTGTCCACGGAGCCGTTTTCTTTCAGCCTTCCCTTTCTCACACCAGAACAGTCCACGTGCCCCAGCCAGGGTGCTGGGGTTATTTCTGGCAGGGTGGAGGCTTCAACCTCCAGGGCCCTAGGCTTACAGGGATGAGGACTAACACACTGTCTCTCGCTCTCTCTGCTGTTTCTCTCCCAAATGACCTCAGGATTTGCTTTGGGGGACCTCCAATTCTCATAAAAAGCACTGGACACTGTTAGGAAATCCAAAATAAATTTACTGCAACCAAAAATACTTCCAAGTCCAATTAGCAACACCAATTCTGCATTTAATCTTCTCACAAAATTCAAAAGTATTTTTTTTTCTCAGTGCTATCATCTGAGTTTGTGGCTCTTAGTAGGCGGCAAGCAGTAGGAACAACCCAGCAGCCTTTAGCGGTGGAGACTGCAATCTCCTGCCTTTCCCTGCTGTTAGAAGTCCCCAAAAATGGTAAAAATCTCAATATATCTTCTCTCTCTCAGCAGGCAGGAACGGGTGGCAAAAGCTCTTCTGAAACAGCAGGAACAGAACTTCTCAAAACTCACAAACTAATTCTCTTTTATGTGGTGAAAGAAATCTTCATCTGATGAACTGGCTCTGTCCTCAGAAGCTCAGGCTTTAATAACCTGGTTAATCTATAAGGAGCCCCCCCGACTCCTCGCATGCCTGATTCTCTTTATTTTCACAGCAAGTAACACAGTAACATCAGCATTTGTTAAAACACCCAGATACAGTAACTCCTAATACAGTATTTAAGCAAACGCCAATGTAAACAGATGATGTTTTAGTCCATAAAACAAGTCCAATCACGGGGAAAGCACAAAGTCTTTCCTCTTTCGCTGAAGGAACTAAAAGCATTCTTGAGAGTGATCATGCAAAGAGCCCCCAGGATCATAAGGAGGAAGAATTTCTTTCAAATATTGTGGCTTATCTTCATGCATTACTTTAAAAATAATTCTAGAGAGAACCGGTAAGCAATGCAGCTACTTTATAATCGGTGAAATGTGATCAAATCAAGAAACTGAAGTAATTAACTGGGCAGTAACGTTTAGAATTGATTGTAAAACCTGTAAATGAGAATTAGGTAACGCCGCATGGAGCGAGCTGCAATAATCTAGGGTAGCGATGATGTTTCACTAGGCAGGACTCTGTTCTACAAAATAAATCAAAATAGTTTTCTATTAAAAGTGAAAAAAAAGAAGACAGTTTTTCCTTTTATGGAGTGAGCTTTGAAGTAGGCTACATGGTACAAAATATCCCCTCTGGAGTAAAGGATGGAGCAAATATGACCTCCACAATTAAGAGAAGACTGTGTCGGGGCAGAAAATGAATAACGGCCCAGTCCCAATGGCAGCCCTATTAATAAGAAAAGTACCCCAAAATAATAAAACTAGAAAATGCCACCCATAGTCAAAGAGCCTTCACAAGGGAAGGAGCAAGGCCCTATGCTATGTCCCTTGCTCTGCCATTGGGCTGCCTCAGTTTGAAGGGCACGGTCCCCGAGTGATGACATCACGGTCAGGGCGGGCTCAGCCGGTTCCTCCTCAGAACGAAGCACGGTGACACAAGCAGGTCACTGCAAGGTCCCCGAGTGATGACATCACGGTCAGGGCGGGCTCAGCCGGCTCCTCCTCAGAACGAAGCACGGTGACACAAGCAGGTCACTGCAAGGTCCCCGAGTGATGACATCACGGTCAGGGCGGGCTCAGCCGGCTCCTCCTCAGAACGAAGCACGGTGACACAAGCAGGTCACTGCTGCCCCTCCTTACAGCACTTCATCCTGACCTTCCTCAGGCAGGGCTGATAATTCTCCAGGGCAGGACCATGATCCACAAAGAAACATCTTTCCCCAAATCCTCCCTCCCAAACCTGGCCAGGAATGAGTCTCTTTCTCCGGATCAGGCTATGAGGCAACGCTTTCTTGCTGCTTCTGGTGCACTGCCTGCTTGTAAGCATCTCAGGGATGGTCTGCAGTCTCTTACCTCCTACCTAATCCTTGCCGAGGGAGCTAGCAGGGACCTAGAAGGTTCCTACAAACCTATTCGCTGGTCTGCATCCACCATGGGTTTTCTCCTTCTGCTTTTTTATTTCTATACAGAGGAATTGTTGCTGGAGTTCCTTTCTTCCCCTGGTACTTAAATGTGGGTGCAAATCAATAAGCAGAAGTGCAAAGAATAAATATAGCATGGAGAAGTGAAGGCCAGACTGAAAGAAGACGACGTTAAACATCAGGTTATAGCTATATTAAAAGGCTTTGCTCATATAAAAGTGCAAAAGAGGAAATATATCTAAACAGTGGAGATTACTGGGCACTACTGTTTTGTAATTTACAGTGGGCTACATATGCCTTGTATATAGGCTCCTCAGTCATAGATTGCTGTGACGGAGTCAATATGTCAGTCCGGGGAGGAAGGTTGAAACCCCAGGAACTAAAAACCCCAGGGAAGAAATTTATGAGGGAAGGAAAACCCAGAGACAGAGGACTAGGGAGTCCCATTGGTTCCTTCCCCCCAGTAATAAAGAGACAAGAGACACAGGTGTGGGAGGAAAAGGGTGGAGCCTGGAGAACCAATCCCTGGCCACGAGGGGAGGAGCCTCACCCAGAGCAGCTTCAGTCTCCTTCGGGGGACTGAAGAGGGTGGAGCCTGGAGAACCAATCCCTGGCCACTAGGGGAGGAGCCTCACCCAGAGCAGCTTCAGTCTCCTTCGGTGGACTGAAGAGGGTGGAGCCTGGAGAACCAATCCCTGGCCACGAGGGGAGGAGCCTCACCCAGAGCAGCTTCAGTCTCCTTCGGTGGACTGAAGAGGGTGGAGCCTGGAGAACCAATCCCTGGCCACGAGGGGAGGAGCCTCACCCAGAGCAGCTTCAGTCTCCTTCGGGGGACTGAAGAGGGTGGAGCCTGGAGAACCAATCCCTGGCCACTAGGGGAGGAGCCTCACCCAGAGCAGCTTCAGTCTCCTTCGGTGGACTGAAGAGGGTGGAGCCTGGAGAACCAATCCCTGGCCACGAGGGGAGGAGCCTCACCCAGAGCAGCTTCAGTCTCCTTCGGTGGACTGAAGAGGGTGGAGCCTGGAGAACCAATCCCTGGCCACTAGGGGAGGAGCCTCACCCAGAGCAGCTTCAGTCTCCTTCAGGGGACTGAAGAGGGTGGATCCTGGACGTGATACTTGACTTTAGAAGGACTCCGTTCCCAGGAAGCTGTGCACGCAGGGGAGACCGAAAGGAGAGGGACTGCCAGGGAATCCAGAGACTGACATTGGTTTGGAATTGTTTTTGCTATTGAACTATTTCCAAGACTGCCAAGTGGGTGGCGGTATCTCTAGGGAAAGTTGTAGAGGCCCAGAGATACGAGGGAGCTGGCAGAGAGGCCAGCAGATCTGGCTTGTTTTGGGACATTCTTTTTGTTTTGCCGGGACTTATGGCATACAAAGAAGAGGACTGTGATATAAAGGCTCAGATTCAGGCTGGAGCTGGTGGCTCACCAGGAGACCTTCAGTTCCCCAGCCAGCCAGAGACTGATGGTTCAAACCCCACTAGGGGAACCTCCTGGCCCTGGAGGAGGGGTTTACAGTTGACTTCAGTTGGAGTTTTGTAGGTGCACGGGAGTGTGCCTATCAAGTACTGGATCCGGAGTTCATGCGACGGTGACAATTGGCCTTTTTCTAGTATCAGATAGGGCAGAATTAGGTAAGCGATATTCCATTGGAAGAGGATTAAAGTTGGTTGCATTGCAATTTTGTTGTGGAAATTGGATCATTTGAGCTTTTCTTGTGAGTCAGTTTGAGAGGCTCTTTCTACGTTTTCTTTTTGTATACAGGAGTTTGCTTTTCCTCCCTAATTTCAATGGCTTGCAATGTCTCCATCCACGATTGTTATCAGATAAATCTAATGTGAAACTCCCTGGCATTGGTTTAGGATTGCAATCTTAAGATCATCGTTTCTGTGGCTCATCTCTATCTGACCCGCTCACTTATTTCTGGAAAGCAGCAATGCACCTTCCAGATCCAGAGAGAAAGGTCTTACCTCCATATTTTCCTTACAGTCTAGGTCACAGTTGCCCTTCTTTTATCCTAAAACTTGTTTCTGTTTATTTTTGAGACCTCCAAACTCACAATGAGGTGTCCCAAAACTGTACAGAGGAAGTACTTCAAAATAATCATGTGCGATCCCGTCACAGTATTCAGTCATAGTTAGGGAATAAATATGTCATCATGCTAGGCACTACCGGCTTGATCCCTTCCTTGTCCTTCTAATAATCATATGGCATCAGCGGGTAACATCATAACACATTTGTAAAACATTTCAGCTCCCGGAAATCTTTCCATGAGCTGAGTAAGCATAGGCATATAAAGATAAGTGTTGGGATATTACCCGCTGATGCCATATGATTACTAGAAAGGCAAAGAAGGGATCATGCCGGTAGTGCCCAGCATGATGGCATATTTATTCACTAACTATAATTCTATACTGAGAAGTGATCATATATTATTATTATTGCTGAGATCTTCCATCTATTCATCAACTTCTCCATTCATTCGGCTCTTAACATGTCTCCTCTGCTAATTTATGGCAGATCTTTCTCTACTGCTGCACCATCTATGCACTTGCCATGGTCTCTACAGCTCTCTAAATCTTTCTCTTTTTGCAAAAAATCTGATCTCCAGAATGTTTTCTTCCTTATGACTTCAGAGTCCTGGTAGCCGCATTGGTCTTGGAGAAACATGTAATCCTTCTGGGTTGTGATATGTTGTAGTCAGGTCTGGGTTTTTGTCATATGGCGGCACCCTGGGTGGAAAGTGACCCTCAACCGATGGCACCCCCTCCCCTCCCCACCAAGGGGATATGGGATCCACCCCGACCACTGGACCTCTCTTATGCCGCAGCTGTGCCACCACGGGATGGGTGATGCCAGCGCTGCCCAGGGCACCCCCCATCCATCCAGTCCCCCACCCCAAAATCCAGCCCTGGTTGCAGTATGTGGGATTCTGAGACTGCTTAAGTTTCTTCAGATATGATTGCAAGACTGGAGGCAATAAAATTGCATAGAACTGTGGATTTTAGCCTCATCTGATTTGCATCAATGTCTTTTAAAAGATCTTATACGTATGGTGCACATGACAACTCAATACTTTCAGTTACATTTGTTTGAAAGTAAAAGTGTAATAAGAACATAAGAAGTGCCAGATCAAAGGTCATCAAGCCCAGCATCCCAGTCTGGGTCATCTGGGAGAAATGTTTCAGATTTATATCCTAAGCCCACGTAGTCCATCGGTGGAAGCTATAACGATACCTAACAAAACAAACTTCCACCCTCTATCTTTTCTTATTTTTTATTATTATTTTCTGCAACTTGACACTGATGTAACTCCTTTTGCCAAAATTGTGCACTTAAACTATCTCAAGATATTTATAGGACCTTCATATAATGGGCTTTTGCATTGTAAATAATACCCATACCCTTTTTTTTCATAATCATCAATCCTGTCTCTTAAAATGTTTTTACATTTTTACCCAAAGCTTATATATGCACTTAAAATTGTTTTATTTAGCTTTTTAAGTTATTGGGTCTCAATCTAAATGCTACTTCCATACGTTAACTTTGTATGTCCCAAGGAAGACTACAGAGTCCGTGTGTCAGAAGTTTATACTTCCCTCTTCAGGGCATCATCTTTCATTCTCCAGTCCTGAACAATGACCACTTCAAATGAATCAAGATGATCCCCTGATGAAGGAAGTGCAACTTCTGAAACACAGACCGTGTCGGGTGTTTTGGGTGTCTTCTTTGGGACATACGAAGCTAGTGCATGGAAGTAACATCTAGATACAGAACCACTAACTTAAAAGCTAGGTAAAAACATTTTAAGTGCATACATAAACTTTGGGTAAAAATTTAAAAACATTTTAAGAGACAGGACTGATAATTATGGAAAATAAGGGTATGGCAATTATTTAATTGCTTAATGAACTTTGCAATATATCAGTTCATTATACGAAGGTCCTATAATTATTTTGAGATATAGTTTAAGTGCACAGTTTTGCCAAAAGAAGTTTCATCAGTGTAAGATTGCAGAAAATAATAAAAAAAATTAAAAAGATAGGGGGTAGAACTTTGTTTTATTGGATATCAGATTTATATCCATCATGGCCTCTCCCTTTGTTTACTAATTGGGGGCCTGTCCGAGAACAGGAAAGAAAGTATTACGTATGTTAATTTTACTGAATTCTGCAGGTCTCCTTGTGATAGTAATACTCTTTCTAATGCATTTTGAATTAGTAATTGTTCCTTAAATTAATAGGTAGCTTTTCCCCAACTAAAACCAAGCTTCCTAACAGTGGATGTTTACGTGCCAGGTCTGGCATTTGTACTTTCGTAATGTAAACACTGTCAGCCACATAGAAAAGACATATTCCAGAAAGCCTGCTTGGAAACTGCATGCATACATTTTATTATAAAACTTGTATGTGCATAGTAGGCATGTGACTGGTACTAGCATATTGTCTTAACCCCTAGCATAATTTCTACTATGGTTTAACACCATGTAAGTGTATGCGCAATGTGCATACCGTTAGCAATGCAGCAAGCAGATGTTTGTGTGTGGAAAGCAGCTGGGTTTGTGAGCTGAAAGGTCCATCTCACCAGTGAGGAGCACACTGAAAACTTTGCACTGAAAGCAGAAAGCTGAAAAGTGCATTTGTTTTATTAATTTTTACCTAAACCTGACTCCAGCATAGAATTGAACTAAGCCATGCGTACACCTGCGTCTGAGGTTGCACTGCTAATATTTGCTCCTGATCTGCTTCCAAGAGGAAAGGGAATAATGTTGTTAGCATTATAGCCCAATTATCATTTGATAAATTGCGACATAAGGGGGAGAAAGGTCTTGTAAAAGCCATAAAGACACAGCTGGAGAGCTGGTGAGAACCCAAACCCTCCTGACTTACAGCCCATCGCTCTGACTACAAACCATTGCCACGAGAGCCTGGGAAAGCAGTGCCGTTACTTTGCATTTCATTTTCTATATCACAAATCCTGTTAAGCAGCAGTTTTAGAAAGTTAAGTGTCAATGTCCCTGGCACGTAACAGCATTGAAGACAGTTATTTTTTTTTAAGTACGATGATATTGATAACTTATACACGTAAATTGCGGGTATTGCAAAGAAAGCGCTCTGTGAGCTATCGCATCATATTGTTCTTTTTCTTATTATGATTATAGTCCTGCTGCATAAAATGCGTAGTAATTGAAACACTGTGAGGCATTTCTTCATGATTTCAACGAAATACACAATAAATCTCCTTAATGCAGACCCCAGCACCCTGCCTGAAAGGAAGCTGCACACCTGTTCTGTTGGACCTGTGCTGAATTTCTCACTGGCGAGCCCAGGTGTGGTATGGGTAGACAGTGTGGAGCCGCTGATGTTTAGACACTTGCAGAGCACCGAGAGCAGGAGGTTTGTACAGAGCCAGGCTTCAGCTGAATCAGATGCCTCTTGTTTGGTATAAGCGCCACTAATTGATGTCTGACTGCTGAAGCTGGTACTGCTGTATCTTTTTATTATAACAACAGCCATCCTATTGATTTCAATCACATCCAGAATAATGAAGTTTTCTCACTTAACTACTTCAGTCCACGCTGAACTATTGATCAAACAAATGTCTGCTGCTTACGCCAGGCGTTAATTTATTCCACATTCTGGCTCTAGATTTGTAAAATGAGACCAAAGCACAATACTACAGTTCTCCGAAAAATGAAACAGTAACATCATAAAATGGTAACTTAGTAAAGGTCAGCAGAAAAGGACCCACGTGGTTCATCCAGCCTGCTAAGCAATCTGTTTTTTTATTCTTATTTGTATTATATTCTTAGGGGCAGATTGTAAAAGCCCTAAGCACGCTGAGTCTTTTTTGCATAGGCCCAGCGACACGCGTGCAAGCCCCGGGACACGCGTATGTCCCGGGGCTTGAAAAAAGGGGCGTGGCCAGAGGCCTCTGGAGGACCTCTAGGCCGGGGGATCACGCGCCGGCCGAGTGCCGGGCGTGCGCAACCTTCGCCTGCCCACAGGAAGGTGCAACTTGCACAACAAAGGTTGGGGGGGAGGTTTAGGGAGAGGAATGTGGGGGGGGTGGGGGGTGGAAGGAAAGTTTCCCTCTGAGGCCGCTCCGATTTTGGCGCAGCCTCGGAGGAAAGAGGGAAAGCCATTGGGGTTCCCCCATGGCTCGGTGCACGAAAGGTGCACAAGTCTGCACCCCCTTCCGCACACTACCCCAGATTTTATAACATGCACGCAGCTGCACACGCATGTTATAAAACCGGGGGTAGATTTGTGCACGATGGGTTGCGCACACAAATCTACGCCCGCGCGTAGATATTAAAATCCGGCCCTTAGGGTAATAGTTGCTCTGTACAGGATATCTCAGTCAACATGGGTTTTCCTTCTCACCGTCATTTAGCCACTAAGATTCCACTGTGCTTATTCCATTGCCTTTTGAACTCCATTACCATCTGGCATACGCACCAGACATTTCATTGATCAATATCAGTGTAGACTGAAGTAGTTAACTGAGAAAACGTCATTATTCTAGATGTGATTGAAATCAATAGGATGACTGTTTTTCCCCCTTAAGTCTTCCCTAACAAATCTGCTTCATTTTTTGAAGGGGTTAATAAACATGAGGATAAAGGTGAACCGGTAGATGT
Organism: Rhinatrema bivittatum; assembly: GCF_901001135.1. NCBI lineage: Eukaryota > Metazoa > Chordata > Amphibia > Gymnophiona > Rhinatrematidae > Rhinatrema > Rhinatrema bivittatum. Next base: position 2,799,621 of record NC_042623.1, on the reverse strand, counting down.
AGTGTATTTGGATTTTCAGAAGGCGTTTGACAAAGTCCCTCATGAGAGGCTTCTAAGAAAACTAAAAAGTCATGGGATAGGAGGCGATGTCCTTTCGTGGATTACAAACTGGTTAAAAGACAGGAAACAGAGAGTAGGATTAAATGGTCAATTTTCTCAGTGGAAAAGAGTAAACAGTGGAGTGCCTCAGGGATCTGTACTTGGACCGGTGCTTTTCAATATATTTATAAATAATCTGGAAAGGAATACGACGAGTGAGGTTATCAAATTTGCAGATGATACAAAATTATTCAGAGTAGTTAAATCACAAGTGGATTGTGATACATTACAGGATGTCCTTGCAAAACTGGAAGATTGGGCATCCAAATGGCAGATGAAATTTAATGTGGACAAGTGCAAGGTGATGCATATAGGGAAAAATAACCCTTGCTGTAGTTACACAATGTTAGGTTCCATATTAGGAGCTACCACCCAGGAAAAAGATCTAGGCATCCTAGTGGATAATACTTTAAAATCGTCGGCTCAGTGTGCTGCAGCAGTCAAAAAAGCAAACAGAATGTTAGAAATTATTAGGAAGGGAATGGTTAATAGAACGGAAAATGTCATAATGCCTCTATATCGCTCCATGGTGAGACCGCACCTTGAATACTGTGTACAATTCAGGTCGCTGCATCTCAAAAAAGATATAGTTGCGATGGAGAAGGTACAGAGAAGAGCAACCAAAATGATAAAGGGGATGGCACAGCTCCCCTATGAGGAAAGGCTGAAGAGGATAGGGCTGTGGGGAGATATGATAGAGGTCTTTGAGATCATAAAAGGTCTTAAATTAGTAGATGTGAATCGGTTATTTACACTTTTGAGTAATAGAAGGACTAGGGGGCATTCCATGAAGTTAACAAGTAGCACATTTAAGACTAATCGGAGAAAATTCTTTTTCACTCAACGCACAATAAAGCTCTGGAATTTGTTGCCAGAGGATGTGGTTAGAGCAGTTAGTGTAGCTGGGTTCAAAAAGGTTTGGATAAGTTCTTGGAGAAGTCCATTAACGGCTATTAATCAGGTTTTACTTAGGGCATAGCCACTGCTATTAATTGCATCAGTAGGATGGGATCTTCTTAGTGTTTGGGTAATTGCCAGGTTCTTGTGGCCTGGATTGGCCACTGTTGGAAACAGGATGCTGGGCTTGATGGACCCTTGGTCTGACCCAGCATGACAGTTTCTTATTTTCTTATCTGTTCAACCACTTCCCCTTTAGGATGGGCCTGTAGGTTCTGCTGGCTGTTAGGACTTCTCTTGTATTTTGCAAGGTGGCTGGGGTCAGGGCTGGATGTGATCAGACAAGGTCAGGGAACAGGCCAAGGTCAGGGCACACAGAGACTAAGCAGAGTCAAGGTCACAGACAGTCTGGGTCAGGCAACAGTATCAGTCCGAGAAAAGATAACTGAGAAGGCAAGGTAGGCAGGGCAGGAGTACGGAGAGACAAGGCAAGAATAGGGTGGAACATACAGGCAGGAATGAGGCAAGAGGCATACAGCAAGGTCAGATAAAAGTGGAACAGAAAAGCTAGGCAAGATAGGACAAGCAGGAACATACGAAGGCAGGAGCAAGGAGAGAGAAGACAGGAACAGGACTGGACGAGACAAGAAGGCCTGAACAAGTGCAAGGCAATGAGTACACAAAACTGCCGGGACACCTAGACACAGTCAGCAAGAAGGGCCACCAGGAGACCCACAGGGAACCAAAGGGTCACTGGGAGACCCACAGGGAACCAAAGGGCCACCAGGAGGCCCACAGGGAACCAAAGGGCCACCGGGAGACCCACAGGGAACCAAAGGGTCACCGGGAGACCCACAGGGAACCAAAGGGCCACCAGGAGACCCACAGGGAACCAAAGGGCCACCAGGAGGCCCACAGGGAACCAAAGGGCCACCAGGAGACCCACAGGGAACCAAAGGGCCACCAGGAGGCCCACAGGGAACCAAAGGGCCACCAGGAGACCCACAGGGAACCAAAGGGCCACTAGGAGGCCCACAGGGAACCAAAGGGCCACCAGGAGACCCTCAGGGAACCAAAGGGCCACCAGGAGACCCACAGGGAACCAAAGGGCCACCGGGAGGCCCACAGGGAACCAAAGGGCCACCAGGAGGCCCACAGGGAACCAAAGGGCCACCAGGAGGCCCACAGGGAGCAAAGGTGCAAGGATACTGAAGGACAAGGAAGAAGACCAGGAGAGCCACAAGTTAAGGCAAGGCAGGACTAGAAGGCTCAAAGGCAATGAGGCAAGGCATGGTATGAAGACCACAAGGGCCACACATAAGCAATGCAAAGTGGGCTAAAGCAAGGAACCGAGTTGACTCAACGAGGCATCAAGTTGTGGGAGAGACAGGGTTAAATAGCAATTAGGATTTGCTGCATCATGGAGGCATCAAGGAGGAGACTAGAGCAGGGGAGTGCATGGCTTAGTGAGGACCTCTGTTGGTGGGGTCTGTCTAGCATCCAGGATCATTGCACCATCTTCTGGGAAGGCATGTATCTACCATGCTTTCTAGGAATAAATATTTCCAGATGTTGGCCTGACTCGACCCCCTTGGATCTTTTTATTATGATCCTTTGTTTTACATATTTTTTTTTTGCTTCAAAAAAGATTTGACTTATGTGAATTATTAATATCTTTCAGGAATTTAAAAGTCTGTATCAAATCACCCGTCTCTCCTCTCCTCCAGTGTATACATATTTAAGTCCTTCAGTCTCATTTCATAACTCTTTTGGTGCAGACCAGACACATAAGGCACTATCATCCTGAGGTCTCTCTCCCAGTCGGTGCACCTTTCACCCCCAATCACATACAGCTTCTTTGGATTTCTGCACCTCAAATGTATTCATTTATTAAATGATTTATAACCCGTGTGTATCCAAGGAACAGTAATCAAACATGCATAAAATAAAACAATGCAGAAACAAAATAAAAGCAATATGCAAAAAAGTACATAAACACTCTCAGAATTAAGCAGACTGTGACATAATTCAAGGAGAAACCAAGTGAACTATCTATCTAATGAGGATCTGGTAGGAAAACCAGGTAGAAAAAAGTTTTAAAAACTTTCTTAAAGTACTGAGTATCAACCAAAAGTCATATAGATACAGGGAGGCTATTCCAGAGGATGGGGCCAGTGATATAAAAGGCCCATTTGCATGTTTCTGAGAGCCAGTGAGGGATGGAAGGAGAGACAAGGGGAGGGAACATCTAGTAAACCACGCAGGACTGTTCTTAATGCCAGACGTTGTTTATAAATTCATAGTATGGCATTTACCCAAAGGGAGGAATTTAGACTCAACAGTCTGTTTTAGTACAGCAACCTTATATTTAATTATCCACTGCACTGTTAACCGGTGTAGGGAGTAGAGAATTGGAGAGAGATGTTCAAGAATGGACTTGGCAGTTAAAACATGGGCTGCAGAATATTTCACTATCTGTAAAGCACACGGTGCGTTTGCTAGGAAACCAAGAAAAGCTGAATTGCAGTTATCCAGATGTCAGAGAATTAGTGCTTGCAATTATGTCCGAAAGTCAGATAAACCCAGAATAGGTCTTATTTGTCTTAAGATATGTAAGTTATTGAAATGCTGATTTTATGAAAGACTTTATGTGGATGCATAGTGAGACTGGAGTCCAGTATAATACTGAGATTACAAGCCTGTACTTTCACTGGGATGCTAAGACCTTCAAAAGTAAATCGAATCACATGGAAGAGCTTTGCTTAATATCATAATCGCAATTTTTGAGAACATTAAGAGATAGCTTGTTAGAGGACAGCCACTGATGGATATAGGATAAACAAAAACAGATAGGAGGAATATTAAATGTGGATGGCCAGGAAGATTTGAAAGTTTTAAGAACTATATTTCATTGGCATAAAGTTTATAAATGTCCAAAGACAATGACAAACCTTTTCCGTCAGAAAAAAAATCAGCAGAACCAGGGGTCACGATTTGAAGCTCCAGGGAGGAAGACTCAGAAACAATGTCAGGAAGTATTTCTTCATGGAGAGAGTGGTGGATGCCTGGAATGCCCTTCTGGAAGAAGTGGTCAAGACCAGATCTGTGAAGGACTTCAAAGGGGTGTGGGATAAACACTGTGGATCCATAAAGTCTAGAGGACGTGAATGAAGAGTGGGTGGCTCGCGGGAATGACGGCTACTGCCTGGAGATAATACCCTTATTCAATAAACATACACACAGTTAATGCGACTCCAACATTGCTATAAGCTTCAACAGCAAGAGGAAACATCGAAAAAGATTTATCAAGTATGTGTATATATAGCCCACAACATCCGCATGTATGTAGGCATAAATCCATGCAATGTTTTGAATGTGTATTTATTTATTTATTTTATTTATTTAAGGCTTTTCTATACCGGCATTCATGATACAATCATATCATGCCGGTTTACAGATAACAGGGGAGTGAAAAACTTTGTTCATTTAACCAGTGCAGAAGAAGCAAAAAGTTACAATATAACAAGGTCGTTGAAACTGGGGAATGAAGGAGAATAAGAATAGATAGGAATAAATATAAACTTTACAGAGGTAGATTATTTACATTGTGCAGTAATGTCTCTTTGTGGTTAGTATTTACATTGTCCCGTTAGGTCTCAATGGGTGGTAGAATCTGTAGGGTTCGCGTGTCGTAGGATCTCTCCTTGGATATTAGACTCGGGAAAGGCTTGTTTAAATAGCCAAGTCTTAAGCCTTTTTCTGAACGTCAGCAGGCAAGGTTCAAGTCTGAGATCAGGTGGTAAGGAGTTCCAAAGAGCAGTATAAGAGCAAGAGTGTATAAGTTTCCTACACACACATGTATATTTTACACATGAAAATAAAGTAGGATGCACTTGCATATATTGGGATTTATGTGTGTAAATCGGTGTATCCACAGCAGGACCAATGTTTTGGAATACACTTCCTAAACAATTACGAATCTGTAATGATTCTAAAATATTTAAAAAGGCTCCTAAAACCTACCTTTTTAAAATGGACTTTAATGAATGACTGACTTATTTTGATTGTACATTTGTTACTTTTATTCTGAAGTTTGTGAACGGTTCTTCTGTAATCCACCCTGAACGCAAGAAAGGCGGAATAGAAATGTTTTTAAAAAATAAACATGCGTGCATCAAGGAAATAAGCAGTTTTACCAGTTAGTCCACCAGTTCACCCAGTCCTTCTCCAGGTCATTGAGACCCTGCAGACCTCCCACGCAGGCAATAATGCACAAACTCATTTAATATCACTGAAGCCAGTTAACAGGTGTAAATTTACACAAGTCTTTTAAAATAGCAACTTATGTGGGTAAATGTGGGCCCAGCCTGGAATACCCTTAGGCTGCCCCTTTTTTTATGTGCATATATTTGTGCACGGAAGAGAAAATGTGTGAATTTTTTACTTTTATAAAATACGGAACAAACAGTTGGAGGCTACTTAGGCGTGAATATGATCATTTTTACATGTGCAATGTTTTGAAAATTCACTGCACAGTCTCATGCTTCTGTCTGGTCAGCAGTAAAGAAGAGCAGTAACTATACAACGACAAGAGAAAATAACACATCACACCTTGCTCAGATTCTCCTTTCTTTCCTTTCTAAATCTGTCTTTCAATGTTCTTTGGTCCTGAAAAATCTTCAGAAGCACATCCTTTCTGAAGTAGAGCAGAAAAATGAGGAAACAAAATGGTGAATGTTCAACGCTGCGCCTTGTTTTTAATTTCAAGTAAAAACAAAAAAGGGGGGGGACTCTTTCTTAATCCATGGAGGTGCCAGCTGAGATAGGCTAGTTTAAAAAAAAGTGCTTCACCCTGATTGGTCCTGCTCCTTCCTTTTCCCTTCCTACCCCAGTTCTGGTCCGTTTAGCTTCTGTGGTTTCATTGGCTTCCCGTGAAAAGAATAAAAATAAATAAATAAATGAAAAGTAAAACTTTTGTCCATTTGTTTAATTTTCCACAAAACAAAACAAAAATGCTCTGATTAATTTCTGATTGCATAAGTTTTTACAGACCTCTGAATGTTACAGAAGAGCAGCAGCAGTGATAGGGAAGACAAATATCAAAACGATTTCCTCAAATAAAAAGCATTTTATCTATATTAATAGAACAGCTGCCTGAAAGATGCCCTGAATGCAGCTGAAAGCCCCTGTGCTATTCTAGAACTTGATTCACTTTGAGAAGAAGCATTCCCAGGAGAGTAAATGTGTGCACGTAAATTGCCTTTTCAAATCTTCATGCATACTTTTTGAGGAAAAATCTAGCAGCAAGTGGTTGCACATAATTTCTCTTTATGGTAAATTTCAGCGTTTAAAGCTGTGCAGAGCCCTTGCTATCCTATGACTAATATGGCTTCGGCCATAGGTACAACTGCCATTAAGAAAGGTGGAAAGAAGGCAAAACGATTACCGGCATAGTTAAAAGGGGAGGTGAAAGTGAAAGAAGCTTTTTTAGCCAAAAGATCTTCATTCAAAAATTGGAAGAAGGATCCAACAGAAGAAAATAGGATAAAGCATAAGCAATGGCAAGTTAAATGTAAGACATTGATAAGACAGGCTAAGAGAGAATTTGAAAAGAAGTTGGCTGTAGAGGCAAAAGCTCACAGTAAAAACGTTTTAAAATATCTCCGAAGCAGAAAGCCTGTGAGGGAGTCAGTTGGACCGTTAGATGATCGAGGGGATAAAGGGGCTCTTAGAGAAGATAAGGCCATCATGGAAAGATTAAATGATTTCTTTGCTTCGGTGTTTACTGAAGAGGATGTTGGGGAGGTACCTGTACTGGAGAAGGTTTTCATGGGTAATGATTCAGATGGACTGAATCAAATCACGGTGAACCTAGAAGATGTGGTAGACCTGATTGATAAACTGAAGAGTAGTAAATCACCTGGACTGGATGGTATACACCCAAGAGTTCTGAAGGAACAAAAAATGAAATTTCAGACCTATTAGTAAAATTTGTAACCTATCATTAAAATCATCCATTGTACCTGAAGACTGGAGGATAGCTAATGTAACTCCAATATTTAAAAAGGGCTCCAGGGCGATCTAGGAAACTACAGACTGGTTAGCTTGACTTCAGTGCCAGGAAAAATAGTGGAAAGTATTCTAAACATCAAAATCACAGCCCGTATAGAAAGACATGGTTTAATGGAACAAAGTCAGCATGGCTTTACCCAGGGCAAGTCTTGCCTCACAAATCTGCTTCACTTTTTTGAAGGAGTTAATAAACATGTGGATAAAGGTGAACCAGTAGATGTAATGTATTTGGATTTTCAGAAGGCGTTTGACAAAGTTCCTCATGAGAGGCTTCTAGGAAAAGTAAAAAGTCATGGGATAGGAGGCGATGTCCTTTCATGGATTACAAACTGGCTAAAAGACAGGAAACAGAGAGTAGGATTAAATGAACAATTTTCTCAGTGGAAGGGAGTGGGCAGTGGAGTGCCTCAGGGATCTGTATTCGGACCTGTTCTTTTCAAAATATTTATAAATGATCTGGAAAGAAATACGACAAATGAGGAAATCAGATTTCAAGATGATACAAAATTGTTCAGAGTAGCTAAATCACAAGCAGATTGTGATAAATTGCAGGAAGACCTTGTGAGACTGGAAAATTGTGCATCCAAATGGCAGATGAAATTTAATGTGGATAAGTGCAAGGTGATGCATGTAGGGAAAAATAACCCATGCTATAATTACACAATGTTGGGTTCAATATTAGGTGCTACAACCCAAGAAAGAGATCTAGGTGTCATAGTGGATAACACATTGAAATCGTCGGTGCAGTGTGCTGCGGCAGTCAAAAAAGCAAACAGAATGTTGGGAATTATTAGAAAGGGAATGGTGAATAAAACGGAAAATGTCATAATGCCTCTGTATCGCTCCATGGTGAGATCGCACCTTGAATATTGTGTACAATTCTGGTCGCCGCATCTCAAAAAAGATATAGTTGCGATGGAGAAGGTACAGAGAAGGGCAACCAAAATGATAAAGGGGATGAAACAGCTCCCCTATGAGGAAAGACTAAAGAGGTTAGGACTTTTCAGCTTGGAGAAGAGACGGCTGAGGGGGGATACAATAGAGGTTTTTAAAATCATGAGAGGTCTAGAACGGGTAGATGTGAATCGGTTATTTACACTTTCGGATAATAGAAAGACTAGGGGGCACTCCATGAAGTTAGCATGGGGCACATTTAAAACTAATCGAAGAAAGTTCTTTTTTACTCAACGCACAATTAAACTCTGGAATTTGTTGCCAGAGGATGTGGTTAGTGCAGTTAGTGTAGCTGTGTTTAAAAAAAGATTGGATAAGTTCTTGGAGGAGAAGTCTATTACCTGCTATTAAGTTCACTTAGAGAATAGCCACTGCCATTAGCAATGGATACTTGGAATAGACTTAGGGGCGGATTTTCAGCGCCCTGCTCGCCTAAATCCGCCCAAAACCGGGCGGATTTAGGCGAGCAGGGCCCTGCGCGCCGGTAAGCCTATTTTACATAGGCCTACCGGCGCGCGCAGACCCCGGGACTCGCGTACGTCCCGGGGTTTTTCGGAGGGGGGCGTGTCGGGGGCGTGTCGGGGAGCGGGCCCGGTCGACGCGGCGTTTCGGGGGCGTGTCGGCCGCGTTTTGGGGGCGGGTACAGGGCGTGGCTATGGCCCGGGGGGCGTGGCCGCGCCCTCCGTACCCGCCCCCAGGTCGCGGCCCGGCGCGCAGCAGGCCCGCTGGCGCGCGGGGATTTACGTCTCCCTCCGGGAGGCGTAAATCCCCCGACAACGGTAAGGGGGGGGTTGTAGACAGGGCCGGGTGGGTGGGTTAGGTAGGGGAAGGGAGGGTAAGGTGAGGGGAGGGCAAAGGAAAGTTCCCTCCGAGGCCGCTCCGATTTCGGAGCGGCCTTGGAGGGAACGGGGGGAGGCAGCGCGGCTCGGCGCGCGCAGGCTATACAAAATCGATAGCCTTGCGCGCGCCGATCCAGGATTTTAGTGGATACGCGCGACTCCGCGCGTATCTACTAAAATCCAGCGTACTTTGCTTGAGTCTGATGCGCAAGCAAAAGTAGGCTGTTCGCGCGCCTCTTAAAATCTACCCCTTAGTGTTTGGGTACTTGCCAGGTTCTTATGGCCTGGATTAGCCACTGTTGGAAACAGGATGCTGGGCTTGATGGACCCTTGGTCTGACCCAGTATGGCATTTTCTTATGTTCTTATGTTCTTACCAGAAGGGGTCTGCGATGCTGCTGCGTCTGCAGTCCGGCATAGAAATAGAGGGAGAACGGCTGGGCAGGAATTAGAGAGCAGAGTAAGGAGGACTGGGCGGTTATTGAGGAGTATAGGAAGAAGGGAGTAGAAGAAGAAGGACTGGGTGGGGATTAGGGAGTAGTGAGAAGGGTGGGGATTAGGGAAGAGAGTGAGGAGGGCTGGGCAGGGATTAGGGAAGAGAGTGAGAAGGGCGGGGATTAGGGAATAGGGTAGGGCTTCTTTGGTCAGTTCTGCTCTGTCCATGCCAAATTCTCCCCTCCTCTACTATCCCCTGCAAGACAAGAGGGAAGGATCTGGATTAGAGACAGAGCAGAGTTCTCTGCTGTATAATGTCCAGCCTCTGCTCCTCCAACATCTGCGGTCCCATCATTTGTAGTGGAAATGGGGGAGGGCACACCTGTTAGACCGGCTACAGTACATGCACTTTTATTCTTCTGAGTGCCTGCATATTTTAGAGACAGAGCAGAGTTCTCTGCTGTATAACGTCCAGCCTCTGCTCCTCCAACGTCTGCGGTCCCATCATTTGTAGTGTAAAAGGGGGAGGGCACACCTGTTAGACTGGCTACAGTACCTGCACGTTTATTCTTCGGAGTGCCTGCATATTTTAGAGACAGAGCAGAGTTCTCTGCTGTATAACGTCCAGCCTCTGCTCCTCCAACGTCTGCGGTCCCATCATTTGTAGTGTATAACAGGGAGGGCACATCTGTTAGACTGGCTACAGTACATGCACGTTTACTCTTCTGAGTGCCTGAATATTTTAGAGACAGAGCAGAGTTCTCTGCTGTATAATGTCCAGCCTCTGCTCCTCCAACGTCTGTGGTCCCATCATTTGTAGTGTAAAAGGGGGAGGGCACACCTGTTAGACTGGCTACAGTACATGCACGTTTATTCTTCTGAGTGCCTGCATATTTTAGAGAGAGCAGAGTTCTCTGCTGTATAATGTCCAGCCTCTGCTCCTCCAGCGTCTGCAGTCCCAGCATTTGTAGTGTAAAAGAGGGAGGGCACACCTGTTAGACCGGCTACAGTACATGCATGTTTATTCTTCTGAGTGCCTGCATATTTTAGAGAGAGCAGAGTTCTCTGCTGTATAATGTCCAGCCTCTGCTCCTCCAACGTCTGTGGTCCCATCATTTGTAGTGTAAAAGGGGGAGGGCACACCTGTTAGACTGGCTACAGTACATGCACGTTTACTCTTCTGAGTGCCTGCATATTTTAGAGACAGAGCAGAGTTCTCTGCTGTATAATGTCCAGCCTCTGCTCCTCCAGCGTCTGTGGTCCCATCATTTGTAGTGTAAAAGGGGGAGGGCACACCTGTTAGACTGGCTACAGTACATGCACGTTTACTGTTTTGAGTGCCTGCATATTTAAGAGACAGAGCGGAGTTCTCTGCTGTATAATGTCCAGCCTCTGCTCCTCCAGCGTCTGTGGTCCCATCATTTGTAGTGTAAAAGGGGGAGGGCACACTGTTAGACCGGCTACAGTACATGCACGTTTACTGTTTTGAGTGCCTGCATATTTAAGAGACAGAGCGGAGTTCTCTGCTGTATAACGTCCAGCCTCTGCTCCTCCAACGTCTGCGGTCCCATCATTTGTAGTGTAAAAGAGGGAGGGCACACCTGTTAGACTGGCTACAGTACATGCACATTTACTCTTCTGAGTGCCTGCATATTTTAGAGAGAGAGAGCAGACTTCTCTGCTGTATAATGTCCAGCCTCTTCTCCTCCAACGTCTGCAGTCCCATCATTTGTAGTGTATAACAGGGAGGGCACATCTGTTAGACTGGCTACAGTACATGCACATTTACTCCTCTGAGTGCCTGCATATTTTAGAGAGAGCAGAGTTCTCTGCTGTATAATGTCCAGCCTCTGCTCCTCCAACGTCTGCGGTCCCATCATTTGTAGTGTAAAAGAGGGAGGGCACACCTGTTAGACTGGCTACAGTACATGCACGTTTATTCTTCTGAGTGCCTGCATATTTTAGAGAGAGCAGAGTTCTCTGCTGTATAATGTCCAGCCTCTGCTCCTCCAACGTCTGCGGTCCCATCATTTGTAGTGTAAAAGAGGGAGGGCACACCTGTTAGACTGGCTACAGTACATGCACGTTTATTCTTCTGAGTGCCTGCATATTTTAGAGGGAGCAGAGTTCTCTGCTGTATAATGTCCAGCCTCTGCTCCTCCAACGTCTGCAGTCCCATCATTTGTAGTGTAAAAGAGGGAGGGCCCACCTGTTAGACTGGCTACAGTACATGCACGTTTACTCTTCTGAGTGCCTGCATATTTTAGAGACAGAGCAGAGTTCTCTGCTGTATAATGTCCAGCCTCTGCTCCTCCAGCGTCTGTGGTCCCATCATTTGTAGTGTATAACAGGGAGGGCACACCTGTTAGACCGGCTACAGTACATGCACGTTTACTCTTCTGAGTGCCTGCATATTTTAGAGACAGAGCAGAGTTCTCTGCTGTATAATGTCCAGCCTCTGCTCCTCCAACGTCTGTGGTCCCATCATTTGTAGTGTAAAAGAGGGAGGGCACACCTGTTAGACCGGCTACAGTACATGCACGTTTACTGTTCTGAGTGCCTGCATATTTTAGAGAGAGCAGAGTTCTCTGCTGTATAATGTCCAGCCTCTGCTCCTCCAACGTCTCCAGTCCCATCATTTGTAGTGTAAAAGGGGAGGGCACACCTGTTAGACCGGCTACAGTACATGCACGTTTATTCTTCTGAGTGCCTGCATATTTTAGAGAGAGCAGAGTTCTCTGCTGTATAATGTCCAGCCTCTGCTCCTCCAACGTCTGTGGTCCCATCATTTGTAGTGTAAAAGGGGGAGGGCACACCTGTTAGACCGGCTACAGTACATGCACGTTTATTCTTCTGAGTGCCTGCATATTTTAGAGAGCAGAGTTCTCTGCTGTATAATGTCCAGCCTCTGCTCCTCCAGCGTCTGTGGTCCCATCATTTGTAGTGTAAAAGGGGGAGGGCACACTGTTAGACCGGCTACAGTACATGCACGTTTACTGTTTTGAGTGCCTGCATATTTAAGAGACAGAGCAGAGTTCTCTGCTGTATAACGTCCAGCTTCTGCTCCTCCAACGTCTGCGGTCCCATCATTTGTAGTGTAAAAAGGAGAGGGCACACCTGTTAGACTGGCTACAGTACATGCACATTTACTCTTCTGAGTGCCTGCATATTTTAGAGAGAGAGAGCAGAGTTCTCTGCTGTATAATGTCCAGCCTCTTCTCCTCCAACGTCTGCGGTCCCATCATTTGTAGTGTATAACAGGGAGGGCACATCTGTTAGACTGGCTACAGTACATGCACATTTACTCCTCTGAGTGCCTGCATATTTTAGAGAGAGCAGAGTTCTCTGCTGTATAATGTCCAGCCTCTGCTCCTCCAACGTCTGTGGTCCCATCATTTGTAGTGTAAAAGAGGGAGGGCCCACCTGTTAGACCGGCTACAGTACATGCACGTTTATTCTTCTGAGTGCCTGCATATTTTAGAGAGAGCAGAGTTCTCTGCTGTATAATGTCCAGCCTCTTCTCCTCCAACGTCTGCAGTCCCATCATTTGTAGTGTATAACAGGGAGGGCACATCTGTTAGACTGGCTACAGTACATGCACGTTTATTCTTCTGAGTGCCTGCATATTTTAGAGAGAGCAGAGTTCTCTGCTGTATAATGTCCAGCCTCTGCTCCTCCAACGTCTGCGGTCCCATCATTTGTAGTGTAAAAGGGAGAGGGCACACCTGTTAGACCGGCTACAGTACATGCACGTTTATTCTTCTGAGTGCCTGCATATTTTAGAGAGAGCAGAGTTCTCTGCTGTATAACGTCCAGCCTCTGCTCCTCCAACGTCTGTGGTCCCATCATTTGTAGTGTAAAAGGGGGAGAGCACACTGTTAGAATGGCTACAGTACATGCACGTTTACTCCTCTGAGTGCCTGCATATTTTAGAGAGAGCAGAGTTCTCTGCTGTATAACGTCCAGCCTCTGCTCCTCCAACGTCTGCGGTTCCATCATTTGTAGTGTAAAAGGGGAGGGCACACCTGTTAGACCGGCTACTATATATGCACATTTACTCTTCTGAGTGCCTGCATATTTTAGAGAGAGCAGAGTTCTCTGCTGTATAATGTCCAGCCTCTTCTCCTCCAACGTCTGCAGTCCCATCATTTGTAGTGTATAACAGGGAGGGCACATCTTTTAGACTGGCTACAGTACATGCACGTTTATTCTTCTGAGTGCCTGCATATTTTAGAGAGAGCAGAGTTCTCTGCTGTATAATGTCCAGCCTCTGCTCCTCCAACGTCTGCGGTCCCATCATTTGTAGTGTAAAAGGGAGAGGGCACACCTGTTAGACCGGCTACAGTACATGCACGTTTATTCTTCTGAGTGCCTGCATATTTTAGAGAGAGCAGAGTTCTCTGCTGTATAACGTCCAGCCTCTGCTCCTCCAACGTCTGTGGTCCCATCATTTGTAGTGTAAAAGGGGGAGAGCACACCTGTTAGACTGGCTACAGTACATGCACGTTTACTCCTCTGAGTGCCTGCATATTTTAGAGAGAGCAGAGTTCTCTGCTGTATAACGTCCAGCCTCTGCTCCTCCAACGTCTGTGGTCCCATCATTTGTAGTGTAAAAGGGGGAGAGCACACCTGTTAGACTGGCTACAGTACATGCACGTTTACTCCTCTGAGTGCCTGCATATTTTAGAGACAGAGCAGAGTTCTCTGCTGTATAATGTCCAGCCTCTGCTCCTCCAACGTCTGTGGTCCCATCATTTGTAGTGTAAAAGGGGGAGAGCACACTGTTAGAATGGCTACAGTACATGCACGTTTACTCCTCTGAGTGCCTGCATATTTTAGAGAGAGCAGAGTTCTCTGCTGTATAATGTCCAGCCTCTGCTCCTCCAACGTCTGCGGTTCCATCATTTGTAGTGTAAAAGGGGAGGGCACACCTGTTAGACCGGCTACTATATATGCACATTTACTCTTCTGAGTGCCTGCATATTTTAGAGAGAGCAGAGTTCTCTGCTGTATAATGTCCAGCCTGTGCTCCTCTGTCTGCGGTCCCATCATTTGTAGTGGAAAAGGGGGAGGGCACACTGTTAGACCGGCTACTATATATGCACATTTACTCTTCTGAGTGCCTGCATATTTTTGCTTTGAGAATTGGTGCATTGCCTGCAGGTCATCTTTGTCCCATTGTGTCCAGTCTGGAAATTGCCTCCTATATCTCCATATTGTTTAGGCGACAACAGAGAGTGTTAGTAGTAAAGTAATTTGCCAGAGCCAGTGTCAGGTGCCTGCTGCAAACAGTTAATGAAGGTAGTGAGCACTTGTGCTAAATGAATTTTTTAAATTTGATTACTGTTCATTGCTCTGTCTGGTTCTTCTCTGAGGTTAATTTATTGAGCTGGGGCTCAGTTTCATATTTTGTTTACTAGATCAGTCTCTATAGTGACATCTTCATACATTAGTTAAAGCAACACTGTTTATATTGTCTGACAGCTTATTTAATTATTGGACAGACACAGCTTTTTAATATCTCAGGCCAAGTGAGAATGCATTGTTCCAGGAGAAATTCTTTTTTACACACCAGCCTGTAATACTGGAGAATCCCTAGAGAGCTCTTACAGCTGTGGCCAGCCAATGAACAACAGCAGTTTGATTGTGGCCTGAGGACCTGACAGCTGCTCCCCATTCCCTACCGGCGTACATACATGATTATAAAATCTTTATGGGAAATACTTTATTCAGATAAAGCTTCCCTAAGCCTCCCTATACCTTGTTAGAGGAAACTGCTGTGATATCTCTCTGATGTACATCCTGATCTGTGAAGGATGCAGCTATCCCTCTCCTTGTGATCCCATTATTCATCAGGTACATTAGTAGTCTAGTGCAGAGGTATTCATTTCCAAAGATTTTGTCTCTAAAAGCTTCAGATTTAAAAGGATATAGAGGACTTTTTGTCCCTATTAAATTGTCTTGGTGAGGACCGATCTCATTCCCTGGCATAGACAGTGCTCCAGCACTGCAGAAGTTGTAATGTGGCTGTTCTGCCACTAAATGGTAGTGGAGAGTCATAGAGATGCATAGAGCATGCTCCAGGACTGCAGAAGTTGTAGTGTCGCTGTTCTGCCACTAAATGGTAGTGGAGAGTCGTAGAGGGGCATAGAGCATGCTCCAGGAATGCAGAAGTTGTAGTGTGGCTGTTCTGTCACTAGATGGTAGTGGAGAGTCCTAGAGGGGCATAGAGCGTGCTCCAGGAATGCAGAAGTTGTAGTGTGGCTGCTCTGCCATTAGATGGTAGTGGAGAGTCCTAGAGGGGCATAGAGCGTGCTCCAGGAATGCAGAAGTTGTAGTGTGGCTGTTCTGCCATTAGATGTAGTGGAGAGTCCTAGAGGGGCATAGAGCGTGCTCCAGGACTGCAGAAGTTGTAGTGTGTCTTTCCTGTCACTAGATGGTAGTGGAGAGTCCTAGAGGGGCATAGAGCATGCTCCAGGACTGCAGAAGTTGTAGTGTGTCTTTTCTGTCACTAGATGGTAGTGGAGAGTCCTAGAGGGGCATAGAGCGTGCTCCAGGAATGCAGAAGTTGTAGTGTGGCTGTTCTGCCATTAGATGGTAGTGGAGAGTCCTAGAGGGGCATAGAGCGTGCTCCAGGACTGCAGAAGTTGTAGTGTGGCTGCTCTGCCACTAGATGGTAGTGGAGAGTCCTAGAGGGGCATAGAGCGTGCTCCAGGACTGCAGAAGTTGTAGTGTGGCTGCTCTGCCACTAGATGGTAGTGGAGAGTCCTAGAGGGGCATAGAGCGTGCTCCAGGAATGCAGAAGTTGTAGTGTGGCTGTTCTGCCACTAGATGGTAGTGGAGAATCCTTAAGGTGCTGACTCCTGCCTCTCCCCCCTGAGAAGTAGGAGGCTGCTTAGAGATTGAAAGGAGATTGTGCACCTGTCCTGGAAGAGGGGGTTCCGAAAGAAGCTCAGACTTAAGATTTATTTCTCATTTCATTTTCTTAATTTGCAAAGAAAGGGAGAAAGAAACAAAACAGAAAGCAAAAGTCAAGTCATGGACCCTCACTGTCCCCTGTGCCCCCTATCTTGGAAATTTAGAAAAGCCTCACTCTGATCGTCCCCTTCCCTCTCCTTTCCTCCTCTCCCCTTCCGTTCTCTTCCCTCTGATCCTCTTTCTCTCCAATCCTCCCCTTCCCTCCCCTCTGATGCTCCACTTCCCTTCCCTTCTCTCCAGTCCTCCCCTTCCCTCTCCTCCCCTCCCGTTCCCTTCCCTCTGATCCTCCTTCTCTCCAATCCTCCCCTTCCCTCCCCCTCCGATGCTCCACTTCCCTTCCCTCTGATCCTCTTTCTCTCCAATCCTCCCCTTCCCTCCCCCTCCGATGCTCCACTTCCCTTCCCTTCTCTCCAGTCCTCCCCTTCCCTCTCCTCCCCTCCCATTCCCTTCCCTCTGATCCTCTTTCTCTCCAATCCTCCCCTTCCCTCCCCTCCGATGCTCCACATCCCTTCCCTCTGGTCCTCTTTCTCTCCAGTCCTCCCCTTCCCTCCCCTCCGATGCTCCACATCCCTTCCCTCTGATCCTCTTTCTCTCCAGTCCTCCCCTTCCCTCCCCCTCCGATGCTCCCCTTCTCTCTGAATCGCTGTGGGGCAGGTTTGATCCCTGCTTCTCTTTCCTGCCTGTGCTGAGATTATAAATGGCGCTGGCAGACCACGGCCAATGCTGTTGGTAATTTCTTTAATTCAAAATGTTTTTGGCCAGACCCCAATCATATTGCATTTAATGTAGGTTTGTAGTAAAAATGATGAAATTACCTAGAACTGACCAGCGATCTTTCCTACGATACCGAGGCATGGCCGAGGCTGCTCTGGAGACGTTGGGAAGTCAGTGCAGGTCGGTAGAAATCTGCAGTCTTTGGCAGTCTATGGTGGACTTTCTCTGTCTTTGCTGTGGGTTTTGGTTCGAGCTGCCCCATGACGACTTAAATGTTTCTTATAACAATTTCATATTTCTGAAGTTTGTCTGTGGGTTTGACAAAATAACTCGAGAACTTTCTGCAAAGAAGTCCCCAGTTGAATATTGACCACCTGCGAGGCAGAGAGTCCTAGGCGAGCTGTGTGTATCTATTTCCCATGACATCACCTCCCCGGTACAAAGCTCTCTACCAGTTACTGAGGCAGGAGTTTAACAGGGAGGTGAAAAACGAAATAAACACAGAAACCAACCTGGTTACTTCATAACAGGAGATCCTAGAAGAATATTTTTCCTGAATAAGGTGCACGACCTGTAGAGCAGGTGGAGCAGCGTGTGGAGAAATGGACCAGAAAGCGTCAGTTTCCAGCTCTGTCAGTCTGGTACCTTTCTGTGTGCGGTATTATCTTCATGGAAGAGTCAGTGTAACTAGCAAACCAGCCAGAAAAAGGTCAGACAGGAAAACGTCATCTAGCAAACAGGTATGTAGGGGGTGAATGTCCAGCAGGAAGCATAGATGCCTTCCTAATCAGCTTGGAAACCATTAATTACGGTCATTGTAAATGTGGACACTAATGGGATATTGGACAAAGTCAGGAAAGTGGAATAATGCTAGATTTGTTTTCCGTCTGTTTTCTATTAGCTGTGGATGGCTTTCTGCTCCTTGCACTATTGCAATGAAAGGCAAATCTTCCCGTCCTGTGTCTCTGAGAGAGACCTTGTGAAGCAGGAGCTAAATATAAATTCTGAGAGCAAGCAGGCACTCGTTTATTTAGCAGGTTTCCACCAAACTTTATAAAGCCCTGAGTGACATTTCATGTGCCCACATCTCTGTTTCACCAGATGGAGTCTGTAAATTAGAAGTGGCTCATAAGGATTTTTGAGTAATCAAAAACTGTGTTGGCAAACTGTTCATATATGAATACAGAGCTGAACTGAAGGTAGGAGCTTGTACCATGGTGAGTGTTCAGCTTTTCTTTTTAATACTATGCAAACAGAAATCTGCTTCCCAAAGTGCCTTTTTGTTTGATTGTAATGATGGTTTATAGATTTACAATATAACGTTATTACTCGGAATGGTAGAAATGGGATGAGCGCTACGTCCTTTGGGGAGGTCACTTTTTATCCTAAGTTAGAGGTAAATAGATTGTAGTAGCACTTACGGGGAGGATAGAAAATGTTCCTGCTGGATGAGGCCATTTCATCATGGGAGCAATGATGAAGCCGCGCGCATTGGGGGGCATACACTGATTGCACTCCTCAGGGTTGCCCTTTCTGTGGCTTCCTGTTCCTGGGTTATTGCACTCCCCAAGCCTAAGCTTGCTAATGGCCCCCTCTCTGCAGTGCTCTGCATGCACTTTTACACTTACAGATGGAGGCCAGTCTTCAAAAGGTCAATTGCTGTGGCTCCAGAACTGGCTTTCACTGTTACTCGCCCAAATTTCTAGTAGTTGCAATTGTTTATAGATTTAGTCTAATTGCAGATCTCTTTAGAATATTTACACTTCCTGTTTGGTACTCATAGGTTTGGCACAACATGGCCTGCCTATTTAAAAGGTGCGCACGTACGTCCATGTGCGCGCGGTTCCCCATTATTTTAGAACATGCGCATGTTGGTGCCGCACGCTGGATTTTTAACATCCGCGCTCGCATTTGTGGGCAGCTCATGTGCGGGGCAAGGGGGGATTTTCTATAGTACTCGCGGCGACATAGTTGGGTCTTTGCCCAGTTCCCTCCCAGTCCACTCCAATTAAGGAGCGGTCTGGGAGGGAACTTTACCTCTACCTACCCTTCCTCTCTTTTCCCTTCTCCTCCCTGACCGCTAAACTAATCCTAACTAACCCTCCTTTTTTAATTTCAATACTTGCTGCTCCACCAGCCAGCTGCCGTGTACCAGCCAGTGTGTATCAGCCAGCTGCCGTGCGCCGGCAGCTGGCTGGTACACACTTTCCTGAGACAGCGACTAATGGCGCTGTCCCATCCCTCCCCACCCAGACCGCGCCCCCGGGCTGCCCCTTTCAGACAGGCCGGCACTTTGGCATGTATGGGGGATACGCGCGTGGCTGGGCTCATCCTAAAACGTGCGCAGCTCACGCAAGGCCCAGCCACGCTCGTAACCCTCAAAACTTTTGCACGTGGCCCTTTTAACATTTGGACGTTATTGCTATGCTAAGCCCCCTTCCATCCCCACTCCACTCAAAAAAATAAACCTAAAAGCTTGGTTCGACTGTTGTTTCCAATTATCTCCGTGCAATGGTTCATTAGCTGTACACATTTAAGATTCAATATTTCGTTTGGACGAAAGACACCCCCCAATAGCAAAAAATAAAGACGATATTAATCTTGGCATGCTGGTGAATCTTTTAGGTTTGTGGGCTGCATACTGGGGTCTAAAAATTGCCAGGTTGAAGGGAAGACGCTAAGCCCTGGGTTTGACAAGCTTTTGATTGGGGCTACATGAGCTCTGGCTGTCGCACTGACAATTCTCATTTTGCATCGTAGCCTTGTGAGCTCCCAGGAGAGAGATGTGGATAATTAGTGCTTGGAATAGCAGCAGCAGAGCTTGGTTATTGAAATTGGATGTGTGAAGAGAAATGTCACGCAGCTTGGCACAAGGGATGATCTGGTTAAGCCCTCCACAGAGATGGCAGCTGGTTCTGTTAATGGCTAGGGTGAGCGTCCGAGTGTCGCTTTTAGGAGCCGCAGTGCCTTGCAGTGGACGATGGTTCTGTGTAGTGCACCTTAAACCTTTAGGGTTAGATGTAAGGTTTAGTCAAAAGTGGGAACAAAAACGCGGGAAGATATTTCCTTGTACAACTCTCAACTGTTTCAAGTTGCTGCAGATTCTGGAGGAGAAAATTGAACAGAAAAAAATTAGAAAAACTTCTGCAAAAAAACCCCTGTGAAATGTTTTCCCAAAAGTGCTAAATGAAATAAAGTGACACAAGTCCTATAGTGGAAATCTGAAAGTCAATCCATATTTTTATTAAGTTTCTTTTAACTAAAGCAATCAGAGGTTATAAAAATGCAGTGACTATTTGGAAATTGTAATGAATTATTCCTGTCCCCAACGTGATGGAAATTTTCAAACTGGATACAAACAACTGACATTCACCCACTTATCAAATGTCACAAAACATACCAGGGGGACGTGAAAAAATGTAAATATATGTGCAGCAATTTAATAGGTAGAGATAACACAAATCCCTAAGAGTTTATTCAACAAATTCATGCGAGCCAATTCAAAATAATATTCTTACTGAAAATCAAATAACCAAATATAAAATCTCAAGCCACCTCATAAAACCACCCATAAAAACAAACCAACATGAAAAACCCACAACCCAAAATCTTGACAAAAAGAGGCCTCTTAATCCATTATGATCCATAAAATGATACTGCATGTTAGCTTCCGACCAACTATCAGTCCTTAACATTAGCACTGGAATGACTTTTATGATTCTCTTCTGACCTGAAATTAGTCCAATAAAAAGAAGTCATCTTATGTTTTAGTTTTTTTGTTAACCTTTATTTCTGACCAATTTTCAACGCTGACTTACCTACATAAACAACACGAGCAGAGTTTCCCCTGCTATTTGGTGCACGTAGTTTTATTTATTTATTTGTTTTTATATACTGGTGTTCGATTTACATATCACATCGGTTTACAAATAATTTATGACAGGTACAGTAGATGATTAGTTATGCTGAGAAGGTCCCCTCTCCCTAGGTGAGTGTGCAAACATACAGACACACACATTAACTTTACAGGCGTATCGCGCACCCAGTTTTGTAAAGGGTGATTGCTGTGCTCCTTTCAAAATGACCCTCATCATGTCCCCCGTTACTGTGTCTCACGTCTTCTCGTCTGACTCAGTAGCACCCCTCAATCATTTGCTACAATCTGCATTTGATTGTAAAAGAGAAAAGTGCTGATTCTTGAGGTTTGCCGTTGCTTTCTGGGCGTATTCTGTACTACAGCATTGTGAAAAACATTGGGTTATAATTAAACCACAGAATAGCATAGAGGAGAGGTGATAGCCCCTTAACTACAAAATAACACCACGAAAGCAAATCTGTAGCTTCACAAATTAGGAAAAATAAATCTGCATTCACAGTTGCATATCATAAATATTTTCAATCATGTTCTCATGAATATGTAGTGATGAATGGTAATTTAGACAGAGTAAATAGTTTTGTGTTGCTACTGTTATTGTTGTGTCTGCATAAAATCTCATTTCTGTGGGTTTGTAAGTTTAGAACCAATTATACACATCTGTCAGACTGTAAAGATTTACCATAAACAAATGCAAAGGATCTTATATTCCTGGAAGCATCCCAGTACGCAGAACCCGTGTGTAACCCTGGCTAGGGTATTCATTCTTCCTCGTTACCTCATTCTCCCTTGAGGCACACGTAACCAGTCAAGTTTCCAGAATATCCACACTGCTTTCATTGTATGCAAATGTGCGTCATGCATATTGGTTGTGGATGTCCTGAAAACCTGACTGACTGGGTGTGCCCCGAGGACTGGCTGGAGAAGCAATGAGTTAGAGGACCAGGAGCTGTGTACATGCAGTGCTTTGCAGAATGGGGTTGAGTGATGGTGGGTGCCTTCCCCTAGAGGGGATGGGTTTGAAGCGAGGACATGAAGGGGAGGAGATGGAGAGAGAGACCAGTGGGGGGAGTTGAAGTGGAGTTTGGAAAGGAGAGTGAGGGGGTTTCCAGCTCAGCAATCTTATCGGGGAGAAGAACTGAAGAGTGAGTTGATGAGGGACAGCCTCCCGAGAGTGAGAGCATTCAGAGTGATTCAGGGGTGTTGGTCTTTGCTGGGGAAGCCCAAGGTGGATTTTATGATCATAGAAATGCTACCCCAAAGACTGACTTTTTTGGTATTAACATCTGAAGGGAGATTTGTGCTTTTTGTATTGAACTGGCATACCCGTTTCGGAGGACACATACTTGTGTCCACCTTCTTCTAAGATTGTACAGTTCTGTCTTTTATTTATATTTGGACTGCATCCTGATAAGGTGAAGGATGCTGTGATAATTTTCTTATTTCTTGAAGCTTTTTTAGTAATGTCCTTGTTTGGAACTACTTCCTAAGGTGTGGTCTCTTGTGTTGTGTAAGCCTTCCCCAACTACTGTACCCCATCCTGGGGCTGTCACACTGCTACCCACCGCCTCTGCCGTCTCCGAAGGTGGCCCCTGTAGAAAGGGCTCCTACACACATCTATAGAAATCTTCACTTCCCACTTTCTTTTTCAACCAGACCCAAGGGCGGGGTCTGAGGACTGTCCCTTCCTGGCCTTCTGGCTGAGATTCAGAGTCTGCAAAATACGGAGGGGCGAGAGGTTTGCACCCTGTCACCCACCCACTGGAGGGACAGGATGCTGTAATGAGCAATACTAAAGCAGTGGGAATGAAACCTACTGCCAAATGTGATCTTACTTTAATTATGAAAATATCTGCTCCATTATGTAGACATTCCTTGTTTTATATTAATGAGATTTATTTATATTTCCCTTTTATTGCACTTCAGAGCGGATTACATTCAGGTACTGAAGTTAATTCCCTGGCCCCAGAAGGCTCACAATGTACGTTTGTAGCTGAGGGCAGTGGAGGGAGAAGTGACTTCCCAAGGTCACAAGCAGCAGCAGTGGGATTTGAACCCGGGTTTGCAGCCCAGTGCTGTAATCACTATTTATTTCAATGTTTTACATACCGTCATTGCATGTGAGAATCACCAGTTCATCATGGTTTACAGATAAAAGAAATAGAATATAATGAGTGTTACAAGATGGAAAACATTCTTGGAGATATCAAACAAGAAGACAGAGCTGGTGTGTAAGGAATTGCTAGGGGGGGTTAGGTTATCTGAGTGATGGGGAAAAGGCAGCTTCCGTCCTGGAAAGCATTACTGAAGAGCCACGTTTTTAAGTCACTAGGTTATTTGAGGTCAGCATTCAGATGTTTTGTCAGGCTAAAGTTTTACATTTCCAGCTGCTCTGAGCACCTCCGATTTATCCTGTTTACTGGATAAATTGGACACATTCTGGGCTAGATAATTTCTCTGGCTGACTCCAATATTCAGATAACTAATCTTGCTAAGAGCAGTCCTAATTTTAACCAGAAAAGTTACCTGACCAGGACTTTATCTCGCTATATTTAGCAGAGCACCTAACTGGCAACACTCTGCTGAATATCTGACTGTCTTTTGCTGGATAAATTGTCTACTGTCCGCGCTGCTGAACACAGACCTCTGTAGGGTTTTGCTTTAAATTTCCTGCTGACTGCAGTTCATGCGCAATGTGACAACATCACTCACATCTTAAAACCCCAGTCCCTTCTGAATAAAGTACCAATATCATAGCTTCCTTCAAGCATAGCCTGCAGGAGAGAGGTGAGAAAGAGAGAAACCAGCAGATACGGAAGCCCAGCACATCAAACAGTAAAAGCACAGAAAACAAACAACACTTCAAGTCAGAAAAAGTGAATCTTTAGGATTATTGCAAGGTGGCGTGTCTAGCTTCTTGTTTTCTGATTCATCAGTAGTATCTTGCCATGTATTAGTTCTTCAAAACATATGCAAATAAAAGGGTAGAGAGGTGTTATAGCAGTGTATCTTATATCTGAGCCCCGATGGGCAACTCATCACATCAGATGGACCGTTCTGTAGGTATACTTCAGTGAAAGTGATACTGAAAATTGACTTTTAGATTAAGAATGTGCTGCATGGAATATGCATTCTATACACTGATTCACAACTCACTTTTCAGTCAATGCAAATATGTTTTGTCCCCACAAAATCTCTCTCAACATTGAGTTCTGTAGATGAAAGAATGCTGAAAGATGCCATTTCATGATAGCTACTTTTCTTGTTTCTTATAGAAATTTGCATATAGTTATGACAACTAACCAATGGCAGGACAGCTTTCAAATTGTTTGTCATCACAATGTGCTTTGAGCATCAGGCAATTGCAATCTCTCTTTCTTTGTAGAGAAAGGTGATCTACAGGTAGTTATGACTCAAAATGGCGAGTGTTGGAGACAGGATGCTGGGCTCAGTGGGCCATAGTCTGACCCTGCATGGCATTACTTGTGTGCTTATGACTTGCTTGGTATTCTGCTGTATTGAAACTTATGGGATTAGACATCCAAAGGCACTAAAACCAAGCACAAGGCAAACTGTCAGAATGTAGGCAGAAGTTGGAAAATACTGAACAAGCGACCCAACTGGAAGGTAGAGTTTGAGGAGGCATTCTGGAGGAATATCAGGATCTGAGTTCAGAAAATCAGCCAAAGTGTGAAGCAAAGCAGATTCAGAAAGCATCAGGATAACAAGTCAGGAACAAGGAGCCACAGACAAAGAGGCAGCGTGAGCAGTCAGGTCTCGTGATGCTGTTGTGCCAGCAAAGGGCATCTGCTGAAGTTGAGCTGAGCATTGCAGCCACTTGTGCCCTGTGGGATCCTCAGGAATGTGCTTAATAGACCTTACCAGAGAGAGACAAAGAGAGCAGCTTACAGGGATCCAGAGTGTACAGTGGGTCTGTGTCCCTGGGGCTGCACATTACAACTAAACCGATGTACCTGTTTCTTCATACACAACTAAAGGTAAACAAATGCAAGTCTAAGTGGACAGGGGTCTCAGATGACAAATGAAAAGTATGAACTGTGGCAAAAATGTAACTAAAAAAGGATGAATATTTATTTATTTATTTTTAATTTTTATATACCGGTGTTCCTGTATAAAATACATATCGCACCAGTTTACACAGAACTGAACTGTCGCCTCAGGGGCGGATACATTGAAACAGTAATTGAAAACTGAAAACTTACAGAGAAACCAATGGGATGCACTTCAAAACATGATTAGCAAAAAGAAGTATAATTCAAAGCCTAACAATTCAAAACATATTTATAGTGGGGTTGGTGGACCAGTGTCTGTAAAGCTCTATTCAAAAGTTATTGGAGTTATAATTCAAAAGTTATTGGAGTGGGGAGAGAGGAGGACTGTAAGGGCTCTCTGTCAGGAGCTGGTGCTGCAAGTGTGCTGGAATGCAGCAGAGTGGCAGTGGAACATGAACAATCTGGAGGCAATTCACCGAACGGCTAGAGCAGCTTCTCCTAAGCATATCCACCTTCTCATAGCCAGAAAGAACAACTTCAGAGTCGATTTCCTCATCAGGAGAAACTTGGACCTAGGAACTACGCGAAGGTTCCACACTTCTTCAGTCACAGGCAGGACACAAAAGCGTTTGGAATCAATGATCTTTTTCAGGCATGGCCACATGGCACCCTGCTGTATGTGTTTCACCCTAGCCTCTGCTAGGCAGTCTGGTCCAGAAGATTTACAAATCAAACAAACACTGTCCTTTTACTGGTTCTGGATTGAGTTCAAAGACCATGGTATGCCAATCTCCAGAGATGTCTTGTGAACAGTCCCCTCGGACAGACATTTACATCAAGGGCTCATTCTGCAAGAGGATCCAGGTTGATTCTGTCTTATGGTTTGGGCTCGGTTGTTCAAGTGGGGTTTCTCCCCTGCTGTAATTTCCATTGTTCTTCGGGCCCGGAAATTTTCTACTTCTCTAGCCTAGGTTAGAGTTTGGAGGGTCTTGAGGCCTGGTGTTCTGAGCAAGATTCTTAACCGCTCAAGGTGGATATTCCTTTGAATTTGGAATTTTTACAGGACAGCTTGCTTAAGGTTTGGCCCTTACCTCCTTGAAGGTTCAAGTCACAGCCCTAGTTTCTTATAGGGAAGAGTCATCAGAGGGCCTTTGTCTTCCCATCTGAACATGTCCCGTTTCTTGAAGGGAGTTAAACATTTTCACTCCCTGTTGTGGTTTCCAATGCCTCTGTGGGGCCTTAACTTGGTCCTTGAGTTTTTGACAGGTCTGACTTTTCTACTGCGTACTCTTTCCTTGCAGCTGCTTACCTTGAAGACAGGTTTTCTGGTAGCAATCTAATTGGCACATCGGGTCCCTGAGCTGCAGGCTTTTTCCTGCTGTGAGCTTTCTCCGGGTGCCGGGTGCAATTCAGCTTCGGACTGTGCCCTGTCCTTTCCCTAAAGTGGTTTTGAGTTTCATTCAAATCATTCCATTTCTTTCTGCCTTAAACAGGGACAGAGAGATGAAGATGAGTACCACCTTTTTCATTCCTTCATTGACAAGTGGCCTTTATGATGGTGTTAGGAGTTGACTAAGGCTGTTCGGAAATCTGATCGCCTATTCATGCTCCATGATGGAGGTAAGTAAGGAGCTCCAGCAATGTGGGCAATGATTGCCGCTTGGTTAAGGAAGCCTTTACAACAGCTTAGGTGACTGCTGAAGTTGCCTTAACAAGACAGATTAGACCACATTCCACATGGGTTCAGGTATTGAGGGTGAAACCGTTTGTCGTCTGAAATTTGCTGAGCAGTGACATGGTCATCTTTGCTCTCCTTCTCCAAGCATTATCGCTTGGATGTTAGCGCTAGGAAGGATGCCGCCTTTTCATGGATGGTGTTTATTTATTTTATTTATTTAACATCTCTTTTATACCAATATCCGTTCGCACATCGCATCGGTTCACAATAAACAAAAACTTTTGGGCGGTGCCCTTACATGTAACAGATAACTTAGTGAACTAGGAAAAATACAATTAACTTTTGGGAGGAGCCCTTACATATAAAGATTACATAGAAAGATTGCTTTTACAGATTACAGGTCCTAAAACGACTTAAACCTCTCTTATTCTTCCACGACTTCAGGACAGTCCTCCAAGCGCTACTGTTCGCCAAAATAGACTACTGCAGCACCCTTCTACTAGGACTCCCCAAATCCACTACCAAACCTCTGCAGATGATTCAAAATGCGGCAGCAAGATTGTTGACCAGTACCAGCCGCTACGAACACATATCACCAATTCTCAGGAACCTACACTGGTTACCAGTAAATTACAGAATTCTATACAAATCAATCACCTTAATCCATAAAACCATCCATCATCAACTTCAACTTGACCTGGAAATACCTTTCAAACTCTACTCCTCTAACAGACCAACTAGAGACATTTACAAAGGCACTCTTAATGTTCCCCCCACTAAAGCCACACGCCTCGCTATGACCAAAGACAGAGCCTTTTCGATAGCAGGCCCTTCTATTTGGAACAGTATCCCATCAAACCTCAGACTGGAGCCAAGCCTTTTAACTTTCAGAAAAAGACTTAAAACCTGGCTCTTTCACCAAGCCTTCCCTGAACCACCAGACAATCACTAGTTGGCCTTCTTTCCTACCTGGTCTGGCTCTCCGTTTCTCAAAGAAAAAATAAATGGACTCTGAGACATTCAGGTTAAAATACCGTTCTTAAGTTTATTAACTTGTACACGCTATGGTAAAATTACTTTTACTGGCCTTTCTTCTTTCCAGCTTGTTGCAAGCTTCCAAGTTCTCGCCCCCTGTTGATTGTAACTTTGACTTATTCCTACTTATTGTTATCTTTCGTTTACGTGAATTTGTTACTCTAGTTTTCTTTTTTCCCTTTGTTAAACTGTAAACCGATCCGATATGGTAATTTACTATGAAGGTCGGTATAAAAAACTGTTAAATAAATAAAATAAATATATAACAAACATCAATGGGTAGATGCAAAGCAATAGAACTGTAACTATAACTATATACATGAGAGTGCACAGTACAAAATCAGCGGTCATAAGGCGTTCATAACAAAATGACATTGTAAAATTCACAGGGGGGTTTTATGTAATAGGGGGTGACATGTGGTAGGCTTGTTGAAAGAGCCAGGTTTTAAGTTTCTTTTTGAAAGTGGGGGTATATGTTTCCATGCAAATATCACTGGCATGTCTTTATCACTGGCAGCCATCCACCCTTTTGGAGATTAGCATTGGTTCATCCCACTCATTTGGACTGACCTACCCATATGCTAAGGAAGGAGAAATTACTACTTGCCTGATAATTTCATTTCCTTTAGTGAAGGGTGGGTAAATCCCAGACCCGCCCTCGGCTGCTGGTGTTTGAATTTGTGGTTAGTCTTTCTTAGGGCAAGCTGTTCAGAGTAAGATTCCTGCTTTTTGATGTCATCTGGTAAGTGACTTCTCTAGCACTTAGGGCCTCATTTACTAAGCATTTTTCTCATAAACACAGAATGGGAGAAAAGCCTTAGTAAATCAGACCCTTAGAGCCTCATTTTCTAAAGTATCACAGGCCTGCGATACTTCGGGGGGGCAGTCCTGCGCTAGCCGGCAGCGATCGCACTGTCGTGGTGCGATCGCTGCCGGTTTCGCACCCAATAGTGCCACCATAGGAGGTGTAGCTCTTGGGCGCAAAATAGGACGCGAAAAGGAACCTACCTTTTCATCATTCGCGGCGTCTTTGTGGAGTCAGCCCCAGTGATGCCCCGACTCCTCCTATTCCGGGGCCGACTCCACCCCTATCTTGGTATCGCACGCGATAAGGGACTTTTCGCGTGCGAAACGTCTAGTAAATGACCCACTTAGTTTGCTAAATATTTTTATTTCTTTGACTGAGTACAGTGTTCCTGTTGGTTGAGAAACATGTATGTTTGCCTGTTGATAATAATGTTCAAATATAATCAGTTTGTCCACAGTTTGGCTTTTCCAGGGAACACTGGAAGGCTGATGTCAGGTGGGGCTATATGACTGTGACATCAGCTTTTGCTCAGTCTCCATCTGCTGACAGAGGTGCATAACCCACTCATTGGGATTGACCTACCCATCACTAAAGGAAAGGAAATGATTAGATATGAGGTAATTTCTTCTTTTATTCAGCGCATAATTAAGTTCTGGAATTTGTTGCCAGATGATGTGGTAAAAGCTCTGTTGTGTTGGCTAAACTCACATCGGTCAGAGAAAGAGCTGTCTCAATAGCTGGGCCAAAGTTATGGAACATCTTACCCGTTGAGCTAAGATTCCAGAAAGATTTAAAACTTTTCAAAAAAGTATTTATTTATTTAATAATTTTTATATACCGATGTTTCATGAGAGCATATCAAATCGGTTTACAATAGTTAACAAATATTCATTTAAAAATATTTGGATTTCCAAAAGAAAAAGGAAGTAAATACATAGTTTCATAATATAAATAAAAATAAAATAGTAAACTAAATAATCATAAATTTAGACAGAGAAGCAGTGAAGTAAGAGCAGAGATAATACAAGCAATTATATATTTACAGTGGTATATAATCAGTAGGTTAAAATCATTAGGATAATAGTTCTTGGAAGGCTTGTTTGGATAGCCATATTTTGATGCCCTTTTTAAATAATTTAATGTCAGCTTCCATCCTTAATTCTTGTGGTATAGAGTTCCCAGCTGGGGCCCAGCAATGGATACTGTTACGCTTGGGCTCCGGTCAGGAGTCGTGAACACCACCCAGCAGGGTGGCTCCAGGTGGAGAGAGACAGGAATGGCTAGAAACAGTGTCTGGTTCCAGGCTGGGTCAGGGCAGGCAGCAAGTAGCAGTGTCTGGGTCCAGGCTGGGTCAGGGCAGGCGGCAAGTAGCAGTGTCTGGGTCCAGGCTGGGTCAGGGCAGGCGGCAAGTAGCAGTGTCTGGGTTCAGGCTGGGTCAGGGCAAGGCAGGTCAGAAGGCCCGTAGGCCACACACACACAGAAGGCCCGTAGGCCACACACAGTAAGCAGGGCAAGGCAGGTCAGAAGGCCCGTAGGCCACACACACACAGAAGGCCCGTAGGCCACACACAGTAAGCAGGGCAAGGCAGGTCAGAAGACCCGTAGGCCACACACACACAGAAGGCCCGTAGGCCACACACCGTAAGCAGGGCAAGGCAGAGGAGGCCCGTAGGCCACACACACACACAGAAGGCCCGTAGGCCACACACCGTAAGCAAGGCAAGGCAGAGAAGGCCCGTAGGCCACACACCGTAAGCAGGGCAAGGCAGAGAAGGCCCGTAGGCCACACACACACACCGAAGGCCCGTAGGCCACACACCGTAAGCAGGGCAAGGCAGGTCAGAAGGCCCGTAGGCCACACACACACAGAAGGCCTGTAGGCCACACAAGGCAAGGCAAGACAAGGCAAGGAATAAGGCCCGAAGGCCGCGCAAGGCAAGGCAAGGCAAGGAATAAGGCCCGAAGGCCGCGCAAGGCAAGGCAAGGCAAGGAATAAGGCCCGAAGGCCACGCAAGGCAAGGAATAAGGCCCGAAGGCCGCACAAGGCAAGGGAAGGTCCAGGGACCAAATGCACAGCAAGCAAGGAAGGCTAGAGCAGGGAGCCCAGGCGAGCTCGATGCCGAAGCACTGAGGGAACTGTCAGGCAGGGTTATAAGGGACAGCCCAGAACATAGAGAGGAGAAGGGAGATGGACTGGGCCTGTCAGGAGATCCAGCTCTAGAGGGACCCCTGGTGGTGAGGCGGTTGCACAGCAGCCATAGCCGTAACAGATACAGCCCTTTCTCTAACATTATTTAGATGAGCAATCTTAGGGGAAGGGATTCGTAATGTCCCTGTACCTGACGATCTAGTAATTCTTGAAGGGATATGGAAATGCAATGATGAGGTCAACCATTCTATCTTTTCCTTGTAGAGTGTTTTATGAATTAGGGATAGGATTTTATGCTGAGCTCTGTATTTTACAGGCAACCAGTGAAGGTCCTTCAGTATTGGAGTAATAGGATCAGATCTCCTAGTTCCAGTCAAAAGTCTGGCTACTGAGTTCTGTAATAGTTGCAATGGTCTTTAACATTTGCTGGTAGACCTAAAAACATTGAATTACAGTAATCTAATTTTGACAAAACAAGAGCCTGCAAAACTGTTCTAAAATCCTTTGGGAATAAAAGAGGTTTCAATCTTTTCAGAACATTTAATTTAAAATAGCCATGGTTAATGAAATTTTTTTTTAACGCATGTTTTCATTGTGAATTCACAATCTAGGAAGATCCCTAGATCTCGTACTTCCAGGGAGATGGGGTAATTTTTAGCGGCTTCCTGAATTTCAAGTTCCTTTGCCTGGCTTAATTTAGGTGAGATATATAGAATTTCAGTTTTTTTTGCATTCAGGGAAAGATTCATTTGGGTTAATACTTTATCAATGGCGGATTGATATATATCCCAGTGCTTAAGAGTTAGGTCGATTGATTTTTCAATCAGAATTAGAATTTGTTACGTTGTCAGCATATATAAAATGTGTTAGACTGAAGCCAGATAGAATTCTGCACAATGGAAGCTGTAAATATTAAAAAGGGTAAAAAGGGTTGCACACAGAGAAGATCCCCGGGGTACTCCATATTGGAGATCAATTGGTTGAGATTCATTATAAAGAAATTTGACTTTAAAAGATCTATGCTTTAAATAAGAGTCAAACCATTTCAGGGCGGAGTCTTTAATATCTATTTCGTTTAGTCTATCCAGAAGAATTTTATGATTGACTGTATCAAATGCTGCTGAAATATCCAGCATGATCAGAAAGTAAGTTTGGCTGTTATCTGCTCCTCTGAGTACCGAAAACGTGGCTTTTTGAACAGGCATTCGGAACAGTTGCTAGCCAGTGATTATTCTTTGAATTATGTTATGTTCTTGATTCTTAATTATTGCCTTATGTGTTATGATTTGCTTTTTATTTTTATGTTTCTGATCAGTAATTCATTTTATTATTAATCAATAGGTGATTATATTTCTTATTATTGAGTTATTCTTTTATACTTTTATTGATTGCTTTATTTTGTTAGTAGAATAAGAATATTTTATATTTTTATGATTGTAATTTGTTTTTTTACAAAGAAACTGTAAACCGGTGTGAAGGTCAACACCAAACATCGGTATATAAACCTAGATAAATAAAATAAATAGTGCAGCTGCGTTTAAAAATGGTTTGGACAAGTTACTGGAGGAAAAGTCCATTAACCATTATTAAGGTACAGTTGCAGAAATCCACTGCTTATTCTTGGGATAAGCAGCTTGGAATCTCTCGACCCCTTAGTATCCTGCCAGGTTCTTATGGCCTGGATTGGCCACTGTTGGAAACAGGATACTGGGCTTGATGGACCCTTGGTCTGACCCAGTATGGCAAATCTTATGTTTCCTTTTTTTTTTTTTTTTAACTTTTTTGCAAAATATTTTTTTTGGAAAAAGGAATAAGGTTACATACTGCATATATGACATAGACAGAACATAAAATATAACATTGCAAATTCAAAAAATGAAAACACCTTTTGTGCACATATTTATTAGCACAAAAATAGGGGTGGTCTGCATCATTCCAGGGCATGGGAGTTGCTATTTTCTAAGAGAGTTACATGAATACATGCACCAGTTTATTCCTGTAGTTTTATATCTTATCACGGATTTAGGCAATGAAATAGTTATCTACTATTTTTGGGGGGGAGTTCAGGGTGAAGTGCTAGAGGGTCTAGGTGAACTGGAGATGAAGTGAGTGAACTGGCTGAGGTATTAGTAAATTGGTGATTTCAAATATGAATGCATATTTTACAATATACCTCCCTTTGCATACAGATCAGGATTTTACACGTACATGTTCTATTTCTTTTGCATGTATGTTTATAAAATAGGTAAAGTAAGTGCTTTCAATGCATTGCAAATATATGCGCGTACTTTCAGAGCTGAGCTATGCTGCATTTTATAAAGTATGCAGCAATCCTCTGCACAGTTTATAAAATAAACAGATAAATCTCCGCTTTGCCCCTTACATGCACAAATCCAGTAATGCAAATTAGTTTGAAAAGGATGCTCCTGATTGCATTAATCACCATTGCAGAAGCCTGGAAATCTAAAAGCTGCAAGCTTTGGAACTGAGCTGAGTCCGTTTTATGGCCCTTCCGTGCTCAGGTTTTGTTACTTACTATATTTTGTTCTCATTTTAGCATTTTAATGGATATTTTTGTGCTCTGTGATGGCTTTTGTTGGAGCAACCATAACAAGAATTTTCCATGTGAGTTTGCAGTACCACACATGTCCTTTCCCCAGCCTTTTGCAATACAAGTTTATCCCCATAAGTGCGTTCAATGTTCTCAGTGCAGATAAATCCAGAACTCTGCAAAGAACGGACTGCGTCAAAGATAATTCAGTATTGAGATCATGCCGATTAGGGTTCATGTCCATAGGATGTTCAGCAGTGCTTAGTAGATTCTGTCTCTTTCATTGAGTTGTTTTTAATGATTGTCCTCTTGTACGCTATCATAAGCTGTGGGTTAGAAACGTTTAAATAGATGAAATAATCCATGCCGTAATTATAACTTTTCTAGATCAGATTGGATTGCCATAAATGTGCTGGTTTTAGGGTAAATAAAGCTATGAATATTCATGGCGAATATCCAGATTGGTTGTAATCATGAAAGATGAATCCCTGCTGTAGGGTCTGTGAATGCTCCATGTCCGCTTTCCTGGAATAACAGCTTTAATGCCTTTTGTATCTGCAAGTCTTACAAGTCATTCATTTTACTCACCTGTATTTGTTACATCAGAGAAAAGCTATGCAGGTGAATATTCACCTAACTCTTGTTAAACTTCCCAAGGCACAAGAAATGATCATTCATTCCAGCAACTGTTTCAACTCTTTGGAATGTGGAAGCACAAACCAGTCGTTAATATTTATGAAGCTTCTCGCTGCTTGTTTGATTGACACGCTTGGTATTCATTGTCCACTGTCTCCCATCAAACCTGACTTCTGTTCACCTCTCCCTCGCTGTCAGGGTGCCAGCTTAGCTGATTGTGGCTGTCCATTATTCATGCATCATCCTGTGCTATGATGAATTGCCCTCTTGGGAATTTTGGGACATCTTAATGATTAATCCCAGTGTGACAGAACTCATTCCTGTGAGCTATCTGTATAGCACTCTACTAAATAGAAGTGGCTGCACGGATGCAGATTTATGGCAGCTTTTGCTGAATAAAAAGCAGAAAGATAATGAATGGCATATTTCTAAAGCAACTTCCATTTCCCACTTCCATTTTCACTGAGATCTCAAATTGACTTGTGACAAAACATATAAGCATAGCTTTCACTTTGTTAATTCATGAGAGCAAATCACTTCATTTGGACAATTACAGAAAAGTGTTCATGGTGGGTGTGAATGCGATCCCATTCCTCAGTCGGAAGGGTGTAAAACTATTTGCCATATTGGTAGCTCCATTTTTGTCTTCAGTGAGCGCCATCACTGCTAACGTGAACATAAGGACATCTTGTTGCTTTGCAAAAAGGGCAGATGACCTGCGGAGAATGGCGAGGAAGTATCACTTGTTTTGCCAGTGGTGGCTAAGCAAGCTTTAATTCTGTGCATCATCAGGGAACCCCTTACAAAGCAAGTGGTAACACGGAGGACCAAATAATTTCCAACCTTCCAGGGTAAATGTCCAAGGTTTTAAATGTAACATAACTATCGCAGCCTTAAGTGCCTTTGCAAATTGCTACAATATATGACATTGAATTGTCAGTAGGTTTGACCTGTGCTATGTGTACTTAACAGGAGTAAATAGGCTTTTGAAAATTGCTATGACAGCATATTACATTTACTTTTGTCTTTGAAAATTACTTCCTAAGGATGTTTGATTTGTTTGGGCAGAATAAAGATCAAGCAAATTAGGCAAATCTGCATAGGGGACTGGAATCCCGACTGGTGGTCGCTCTTCTTCATTACTAGCCACAAGCTCCTACCCCTTCCCATGAGGTGGCCACTCTCAGCATGTACCTATTGCATCAGACAGGCTGGGTACAAACGTATCCAGATTGTACCTCATTTCAGCCACCTTGAAGGAAAGAAAGACCAAATCATCTTGCAAAATTAGAAGTTGTGACTTCCAGATTTCTCCAGATAACAGAGATTGATATCCACAAGTGCAATGCGAGGCATTGATCTGTGACTCGTAAACATGAAACTCTAGCAGAATTTGCTTAAAATTGACATGCGAGAGTAAGCTGACAAAAGGTAAAAGAAAAAATGGTTCAGAAATATGGAAATGAATTTTTAAAAAATGCAAATTAATATGAGAATTACTGAAGATGTTTACCATTGAAAAAGTATAAATAAAATAAAAATTCACTCATCCAATAAGTAACCAAACTTAGGGCCTCATTTTCCACGGAGTTACAACGTGTGATAATTCCGCAAATCACGCTAAGAGCAGTTAACGCGATTTGCAAATGCAAATATTTAATTTTGTATTCAGGGGGTGGAGTTGGGGCGGAGCAAATGTTAAATAGGGAGGATTTATTGTGTGCCGCGAAACAGCCGCACTGTTAGCGTGGCTCCTAATGCGGCCAATAACTACACCTCTTTCATTTGCATTACAGCCAGTAAAGGTTTATCGCGGCTCACGATGTCTCCTGTTTCAGTATGCTGCTTGTTGTTACCCAGGTAGAGAGTCCATCAAGCTAGGTTGAGAGAACATTGCACAAATCTCATCTTGGAGTGAGTTTCCTCACTCCGTAGGTCATCAAATCTTCAAAAGAGACCACTGTTCTGTTCGTACGTGTCACGTTGAATGTGAAAGTGGCCCCTAACCCCCTTCACTAATACTTAAACCTCACCTCGAGTTACTAGGTGGGCCTCCCATTGGGATACAAATACCTGTCTAGGGAGGAGGCACTATAGCAAGTCTCTCTCTCTCTCTCTCTCTCTCTTGTGAAATCAGACTTATGGCAATGAAACCTTATGATATGGTGCAATCACATGCATTAACAGAGCTTTATGCATGTGAAAACACCTTATCACATTTTGATAAATGACCCCCTTAAGAACATGCAAAAGTTACCATTCTTATAATTATGGCCCTTAATCCATGTTTTCTTCAATTTCTCTTTAGAGTTTTTAAAATGCAAGTACAAAACAATAAAAATAGCTAAAGCAGTCCCAGCAAGCAGAAAAAGCCGCAGCTGATTTTTGGCATAAGAAATGCTAGTTTTGATGGGTTATCCACTCCAGTATCTGGGATTAAAACATCATTC
Organism: Rhinatrema bivittatum; assembly: GCF_901001135.1. NCBI lineage: Eukaryota > Metazoa > Chordata > Amphibia > Gymnophiona > Rhinatrematidae > Rhinatrema > Rhinatrema bivittatum. Next base: position 2,763,440 of record NC_042623.1, on the reverse strand, counting down.
TAAGGAAAAACAAGCACTCATCATACATTCATTCATTTGTGCTTCTGATCTACTCTGCTGGCAGGAGGACATCTTGTGCCTGTGTGTAACACTCATAGTATCACACCCATGAAGGCTCTAGTGATGTCTCCTGTAGGAGACTTCGCTCACCCCTTTTATCACATGGCATTCAGTGCTACCGTAGTAAGAGAGCTCTTTGTACAGAATGGATGTAAAGATTGAATCACATGGGCCTTACAGAAGTCCTCCTGGCAGTGGCATTGTATTAAGACTTTGTAGGATGGGTGCCCGGTAGGATTTATGGCGACCATTTTTCCTTAGAATGAAACCCTAATCCCAGAGTTTGTCCTATGTAGAAACATCAGATTACTCCTAAAAATGGTCATTTTATAAAGCAACTCACAACTCTGTCAGATAGGTGTGTGCACTCACTGGCATCGAGTGTAAGGTTTGCTTGTGTTGCTTGGGACTGTTGTGGCCATTTTTTGAATTTTTACTTGCATCGTAGATGAGTTTGTATGATTGTATAGTGAGGGAGTTTAGATTAGTTTTTGGAGGGGGATATATGTTGAGGGTTTTTTGTGTTGTGAAAAATGCTGTGAGCTTGGTTTAGACGCAGCGACACAGAAGTGTACATTATAACATAAATAAATATTTGGAAAAACTCTAAACAGATATAGTTGCAAGACGAGAGCGTCTGAGTTTTTTTAAGCTTTGACACTAATAGATGAGTGACAGCATCTCGTCCCTGATAAAGAGTTCTCCCATTGAATTTCTATGTCACCCAGCAGTTTCCTTCTGCCTTTTGAAGTTTCCAGCTCATTCAGAACCAGGGCTGGAAATGGCTCCAAGAATTTTCATTCCCAAATCTTTTTTCATCCAACTTCCTCTATTGCAGTGACTGTGCTCAGCCGGGGGCAGAGCCCTAACCCCAGCCGCTAGCTGTGACCATTGCAGGCTCCTTCCACCAAGGGCTGTATCCCCAGCCCTTTTGCACGGCACTGCTGTTATTTCCTTTCAGACTCTACCTGTGCATTTTCTGGAAGCTTCTCTCATAAATTAAATAAAGACCATACGTCAAGTGCTTCCTTCTCCTCCGTTTCTTAAAGCTGCTGTAGGGAAGTACGTTCATTTGAAATGAATGCGCCAAACGTGACAAATGAGGCTTTTATCAGTTCATTCCAATGGAACAAAACAAATGTTCTGCCTTCTAAATAAAAGAATGTTAGTTTTTTTCATTTTCTGCACTTTGTACTCACAGGTTGGCAGAGTTCTTGCAAATCGGCAATTTGTGCATATAACTACCAAACTATGCACACATTTGCAAACTGCATGCACAGTTTGGTTGTCCTGTGCAAAACCTTTGAACTGCATGTACAAGTTGCCAAAACCGCAACTGGATGTAATCAGCTTTTAAGTGCTTGAAAAATAGAATATAAATCAAATAAAATGAGAGAACTGAAGAATAAAACAGAAAACCAAACTGAAAATCTACATTGAATTGAAGTGAAACAAAAATGATTGGGCTGTAGATATATGTCGCCCCAATTTGTCAATTTAGTTCATTTTTATTTCATTTGTTTAATGTTTTTTTTTTCCTTTCAGTTTGTTCGGCAAACCAAAAAAACATTAAACAAGAAAAAAAAAATAAACCCAAAACTGAACCACTAATAAAAAAATAAAAGAGCATCTGGTAGTCCTGGCTGGTCTTCTTGGGCCAAAAATCTACCCCAAGCCAGGCCCTAAGGCTTAATCCATGCCCATGCTGCAAGGCCTTGCCCTAGCACTGAGGCCTAGCCCTAGACTGAGCCTGGCACTGAGGCCTAGCTCCTGCAGTGGGGCCCAGTGCCAGGACCTAACTCTGATGCTATGGCCTAGCCCCGGGTGGCCCCCATCACTGATGTATAGCTCCGGGCTGGACCTAGCCTCAGTGTCTAGCCCAGGCCTGGCCTGGCTCCAAATCCTGGCCCTGGCACTGGGGCCTAACCACAGGGCCTGCCCAGAGTGGATTGGGGTTGGGTCCTTCATAAGTGCCAGGGCCAGGGAGATACCACTCCAGTTTTATCTTACCCTCTTCTCAGATCTAACATTGAAACAGGAAGAGAGATACCCAGTCATTTCTGCCCAGGTCCCAGCACTTTATAAATGGTACCACGTGCCTGAGGATAGTGCTGAAGTGACGTCACTTTGGCAGCTTCCCCTGGATCAGCCATCATTTTGTTGTGTTGTCATAGAAATGTATGGCCGAGTATCCAAATGGTGGAAGGTGGCAAAGTGACGTCACTTCAGTGCTGACTCGGGGCACACAGAACCATTTTTAGTGCACTGGGTGGATCCTGGAAGGTGGTAAATGGGCTTGGATAAGAGCTCCCACACATGGGCAGGCCCTACCACTAGGCCATGGTGTTGGGCTACCGGAAACCTATTTTCTTTTAAATGCAATGACTATGAGAATATCCAAAAACATTTTGGTTACTTTTGTCACAGTACTTGGAACGAACCAAAAAAGGACTCATTTTTGCATGTTTTGTATTTGTTAGAAACAAATTCAATTCCTATTGGCTTGAACTTCCCTAAACTGTTGCATCCTTTTGGGGTCGGTTACATTACCCAATGTTCACTGTACCTTACATCTCAAGTCTTGTTTCTTTGAGACCTGATCTCCATAAAGAAAAAGAAAGGTTATAATTTCTTTGAATATATCACAGAGAAACATTTGTTGATTAGAAAGCATGTAATTCTGCATATTTTGAATGTACTTCTGAATACAAACAGTGGTCAAGCTGCTAGAACTTGAAATCCGTATTCATAAAGATTAAATATCACTTTTTAAATAAATGACATTCTCACATTTAGACAAGATGATGCTTTCATGAAGAAGCCGAGGCGTCCCTTGTCTGGAATTGTCACTCAATATCTTAATTTACTCCCAAAATGAATCTTCTCCTGTACGAAAAGAGGCAAAAGCCTGTCCTCAGACTTCAGAGCTGTTCCTCAGGATGACAGTGCGATGTCCACATGGCACAATCTCCTTCTGAGTCAGATTTGGGTGAAGCAATCATTCAGCATCAGTGCCGAGGGTAAGAAATCCAGCAGGTCTCCATGGTTACACTTCAGTTCCTTAATAAATAAGGAAGGGCATTCTTATTTATGCATTGCTGCTGGGATAGCTTTGCTTGGCTAGAAGCTCTGACAAAATAATTAGCATACTGGAGACAGTAACCCAAAAACAGCTGTGAGGTTTAATTGTTGCAAATGTCAGGAAGGAATCTGATTTTGGCAGCTCTGCCATGGGAGCACAGAATCCGTTTTGAATCTGTCCATCAGTGCCGTGGCATTTCCAAAAGCTTTTTATTGTCTGCAAGGCTCACCACTTCGGCTTTAATTAGGAGGGATTTCTCAATACAGTGTCACAAGCAGTGTTTTCTCTAATAGGTACGCTGGGTGTATTTGTAATTCTTAAGGAAAGGCGACTCACCCCGCAGTGAATGCCAGGAAACAAGACCTCAGCCTTTCTTATGCTTATTTTACGTTCGTCAAATTGTTTACTTTCCATCAATTAAAACTCGGTAAGAGACATTTCCCAATAAACCCTTCTGATCTTAGTCAAACTCTTAAAAGGTTGGGTAGCACCGTTTTTATTTGTGTGTTTATGATCTTAGATTTAATGAACTTATCTGCACCTTCACATAATTACTAATTGCTAGTGGAAACTGGAAACCTTTAATATTTCATGTGCGTTTAAACTGAAAATGCTAAGTAGGATGTATATAATAATATTCAAATAGCTGGAGCTCTGGTCAGACGGGTCTATAAAATACAGAACCATCCATGGGTGGCATTTCATTTGATCTATTTAAATTTTTCATGACTCTCAGTTTAGTTGAATATGCTTCGTCAGCACAATTCCTGAGTGCAGTTGTATCTGTACTGTAAGACATGAGAATGTGGTGTCCAATAGCTTGACAGACCAGCCCTCGAAGGCAACCCTAATGCATATGCATGGCATAGATTTGCATTATATGCAAATCCATCTCATGCATATTCATTAGAGAGATCCTGGAAACCCAATCTATTGGTGGCTCTTGAGACCTGGGAGTGAATACCAGCAGTATAGATCATCAGAAAGGATTAGATATTAAACAACAAAATGCAGAATATTTCCAATTGTGATATGTAATATCTACATGGATTTTGGCTTTTTTAGATTTAATTACTCGCCTTTCTAAACCTCAGTTCAAAGGGAGTTACAAATTCAGGTACAGCTGACAGATTTCTTTCCCCAGCAGAAGGTTTGCAATCTGAGAGGCCGATTAAGTAAGGTGTGCATGTGCTCTACCTCATGCATATGTTAATTTTGTTTTATAACTTTAATCCTGTTTTAACAAGGCGTTATGCACAACATGAATAAAAGGTCCATAAGCATTTCTCCATACAAATTGCACATTAATCAAGGCATTAGCTGTTACTCCACTGTGCAGAAAGGTGCTTAGTACTGAAAAATAACTCCTGGTCAGAGGTGGAGTAGAGTTTCTGGAGCAAGTGTAAGTCTATGAGACTGAACTTGAGTTCATGGTACTCGGGATTTAGGCACAGAAAGCATGACTTGTACCTATAAACCTCATAAACTGCTTTGGTGTCATATTTTCTAGAAAAGCAGTATACAGAGTTTATAAATATAGTCACAGATCATTTTTTATGAATGCTTAGCTTGTCTGTGTGCCACTGTTTTTTTTTATAAACTCGTGAAGAAATAGCTTAGCATTAGTTTACTGCATCGGAGGTTAGCTCTCTTTAGCACATGTGCTAAAGTTCAGCGCAGATATTTTCAGGCTGGATCCAGGCCTAGACAGCTGCCTAGAGTGACACAATTTGGGGGCACTACAATGACCCTCTAGATCTATCAGTAGTACGCAGGCTGCCCGTGGTCTGAGCTGGTCTCCATGCTTTGGGGGGGGGGGGGGGGGAACGTAAAAGGAGAGCCTGCGGTGCCACCACGATCTGACCCAGGACCATGTCAAGATGCAATGCTGCTGCCAAACCAGAAGTTGCTGTCCAGCTGTCCTGGGCAGAGTGCAAAGAGATGCAGCCAAAATCAGGAAGTGACACGAGACCAGCAGCGCATTTAAACGTGTAAACCCCAGTGTTAAGCATGTAAAGAATGGATCCGAAAATGAACACAATGAAAAGTTGGTTGTTTTTGGAGTCCCACTCTACTCATTTCATGTTGAACAAAACAAATAGAAAAGACCTTTCTATGGTTTAAACAATTTTCGGTTTTGATTTATTATTTGGGTTTTTTGTTTGTTTTTTTCAGTTTGTTTAATATTTTTGATAAGTTAATTTCCCAAACTGAAAAAAGATGAACTTGTCCCCAACCATAAAACAAACCGAAACTTGCCTCCTTAAGACCCTCCGACTCTTCTCCCACCCTCTGACAGCCATGGGGCTCAGGCCTAACTTACTGGACTTAATTAAGCCCAACTGGAGCCTCCCTGGTTCTCTGCAATCCTTCCTCCTGTCCCTTCGGGCCTACCTGACTGGGCTAAGCCTGGACCAGCCAGAGCCTCCCTAGATACATTTCCTGGGGCTGGGGACTTCCATCCCCAGCTTTACCACATTCACTGAGGTCTACATCTGGAAAATGAAATGGGCAAGGGTGATGCCCTCTCACTGCTGGTGGAGGATTTAAAAATGAGAAGCCAGTGCTGGGGGGATGTCACTTTGGTGCCAGTCTCAGGTGATGCAGACACCATTACATGGTCATTCAATGGCCATTTTCAGTTTGGATGCGCAATTTCATAAACACCGGTGCACATCCCTAATGCATTCAGGCAACATCCAACAAGGCATTGATCTGTGCAGTCTGGGTAACCAAGCATCGGGGTAACTTGCTTGATGCGGCTGTTACTACCCTTAACCATAAGCCTTATGATTTACCTTTGATGCAACTCCAACATTACTCTCTGCATCAATGGCAGGGGGTGGCAGGAAATTTGAATCAAACAATTACCAAAGGCCCTGAACTTGCTGGTCGGTGAAACAGATAAGTGTGGGAGCTTGCTGGGCAGACTGGATGGGCTGTTTGGTCTTTTTCTGCTGTCATTTCTTTGTTTCTGTGTTTTCTATATCATCGCAAGGCGCATCAGTGGGAGAGGCAGGATTTGAACCCTTGCTTCCCTTCATCCTGCTGTAACAACTAGGTTACTCCCTCCGATGAATTTATTATGGGATCCACAGAGCACCTTCAACAAGCTTATGTGCTCTGGTTTTGCATTTTTTCTTTTTTTAAATATTTTGCTATTCATACCTCAGCCTGCTGGAAACTAGTTTGAAATCAAAACAGTTACGCCTATACCAGCAAAAGGAAATGTAAATTCATTGTTCTTAATTCTAGGTTATTGTGTGTTTATGATACTGTTTTGGATGAAAGACTAACAGTACAGCATAACACCAGATGCTCAATAAAAATAATGGCGAGGCTCCTTGAGATGGTCTAATGCTGCCTGATTAGCTCTCTTTGAACCGCTGAAGGTGGTGATTACATTATCAGAAGGAGAGAAGTGTTAGACATCCTAATTAAACACCTTTTCCTTAAAAGCAGCACAGATAAATCTGTTACTCAAAGGCTAGGTTTGCAAAAGTCCATTAGAATTAATGATTTAGGAAATGGTTGCTTTCAGATTTATGGAAAAAGTACTGAAGCGCATAGGAGAGGTTTCTGTTCTATTCCCACGTAGGCTGCAGTCATTTGGGCAGGATGAAAAGGTTTGAGTTCAGAACCCAGTGTGGATGGTAGGGATGTGCTCCATTTGGAAAACGGAGTGAGGGATCAAAAACACTATTTAGTTACATTTTGTTTTATTTTCTGTTTAGTTAACTCACTTCCAAAATATAACAAGAAACGTTACCCAGATACCCCTCCCCTAATGAAAGCCTTACTCCATCTAGGAGCTGAAATCTAGGGGGGCAGGAGTGATCCCCATCACTCCTCTCCTGCCAAATCTCTATTCAAAATGGCACTGGCCTGCCATAAGTCCAACACCATTTTGTTGTACAGAGATAGAGGTACATTCCTACTTTGTACCTGCAGGAAATAGAGGGGAAGCTTCTATGGCATGGGTGGCCAACTCCAGTCCACTATTGCATGCAAATCTATCTCATGCATAATCATTACAGACATCCTGAAAACCAGACCTGTTTCTGGCTCTTGAGGACCAGAATTGACCACCCCTGTTCTATAAAATCAAAAGTGTTGGTATTGAAGGAGCAATCTCAACGTGAATAGAATATTCTAAAATAATTACATTCTATATATAAGAATCCTTTGAGTGTTCCTCCAGCCTGCAAGTGGTGCTGTGGACTCCTTCGACTATCTGTTCTGTCCTTCTAGCTCTGGTGGCCATCTTGTTTCCTGCATAAGACTTGTATTATACTGAGGCATTCTCTCTCCTTAGTCACTAGCCAGAGCTTTGTCCTCCCTTCCAGTCCTCATGCTCTGGCTTTCTTCCTGAATTCAGAAGACTTCATCTTCAGATTCTTTATTTACTACTCTTGCTTGTTCTCCTTCCTGAGTTCCAGGATTTGGGATTTGATCTTGCTCCGGTATTGCAGGTTGGCTAAATTGATGCTGACTTTTTTGCACTGTTTCTATTAATTCACAAAGTGCCTGGTAAAGGTGGAAGTTTGTGTCATTGTTACTGAGCTGACAAAGAACTGGAATATTATTTCTTGTATGCCAAATAGCAAGGGGATAATATTCCCTAATAGTGATACCAGGAAATTCAAACGTACTTCAAGGTGAGATTAAGTGGAAAAGTGAACTACATGATTTTGCTGTATGGAGATTCTCATAAACTGAGGTACAATTTCATATTGAAGTCTTTGCTCTCCTTCTAATTTTAGTTCTGTAGTTATTTTCATATGAAGTTGGATCGGTAAAATAGGAATTTATTGAATCTTGCTCGACTCTGGCCGAGTTTCGCTCAACGAGCTGCCTCAGGGGCTTAAAAGCCACTTAAGTTGGCTAAAAATATGAATTTCTCATATGCCTCAATTGCATATTAAAGATATATTCATCTGCAGAAACCAACTATTGGAGTGTTATTGAAATCACCACTTTTTTGCGCACTCTATTGACAGCAACTGGCTGCGAAAGTTATGACGCTAATCGCTGCTCACCGGAAATAGTTATTTTCATATGTTCATAAATATAGACACGTAGGAATGTGATGACACAAAAAGACTGAATGGCCCATCCAGTCTATCCATCTATCCAATTAGTTTAGCATTATAATTCTTATCACTTCCTTAGAGATCCCTTGTTTTAATCCCAGGCTTTCTTGAATTCAGATACTGTTTTTGTCTCTACCACTTCCACTGGGAGGCTGTTCCATGCTTCCACCACCTTCCTCAGTAAAGAAATATTTCCTAACATTACTCCTGAGTCTACCCCTTTTCAACCTCATCTCATGATCCCTCATTCTAAAGCCTACTTTCCATTGAAAATAGCTCACACCCCCCCCCCCCCCCCCGTGCATAGAAATCTTTGAGATATTTGAATGTCTCTTATCATATCTCCCCTATCTTGCTTTTCCTCTAAGGTGTGCATGTTTAGATCTTTGTCTTTCCGTAAATGCTTTATAACAAAGACCATTGACCATTTTAGTAGCGACCCTCTGGCCCAACTCTATCCTGCTTATATCCTTTTAAAGGTGTGTTCTCCAGAACTGTACACAGTATTCCAAGATAGGTCTCACTAAGGACCTATACAGGGGCAATATCACCTCCCTTTTTCTGCTGACCATTCCTCTCCCTATGCAGCCAAGCATCTTTCCGGCTTCTACCATCGCTTTATCCACCTGTTTGGCCTCCTTAAGATCAAGAATTGCAATTACTCCCAGATCCCGCTCTTCCTTTGTGCTTAGAAGAATTTCACCTCCAATACTGTACCTTTCCCTTAGGTTTTTAGAACGTATTGGGATTGGAGGCACAGTCCGGACGTATTCCATGTAATAAGAAAGGTGGAAGGAAGGCAAAACGATTACCGTCATGGTTAAAATGTGAGGTGAAATAGGCTATTTTACCCAAAAAAAATCATTCAAAAATTGGAAGAAGGATCCATCTGAAGAAAATAGGATAAAACATAAGCATTGTCAAGTTAAGTGTAAAACATTGCTAAGACAGGCAAAGAGAGAGTTTGAAATGAAGTTGGCCATAGAGGCAAAAACTCATATTAAAAACTTTTAAAAATATATTCGAAGCAAGAAACCTATGAGGGAGTCGGTTGGACTATTAGATGACCAAGGGGTTAAAGGGGCTCTTAGGGAACATAATGCCATTGCAGAAAGACTAAATTAATTCTTTGCTTCCGTGTTTACTAATGAGGATGTTGGGGAGATACCAGTTTAGGAGATGGTTTTCAAGGGTGATGAGTCAGATGAACTGAACCAAATCACTGTGAACCTGGAAGATGTAGTAGGCCAGATGTAGTAGGCCAGATGTAGTAGGCCAGATTGACAAACTAAAGAGTAGCAAATCACCTGGACCGGATGGTATGCATCCTAGGGTACTGAAGGAACTAAAAAATGAAATTTCTGATCTATTAGTTAACATTTGTAACCTATCATTAAAATCATCCATTGTATCTGAAGACTGGAGGGTGGCCAATGTAACCCCAATAGTTAAAAAGGGCTCTAGATCCGGGTAACTATAGACCAGTGAGCATAACTTCAATGGCGGGAAATGCAATGACTATGAAAATACCTGAAAAGTTTCATTGGCCATTTTTGGTTTCTTCCAGTTGGAACAAACTAAAAAAAAATGGCCTCATATTTTGTATTCATTTCAAACAAATTCACATCCCTACTGTCCAAGACTACAAATTGTTGGTGAGAGAGATAGGGTATAGTTAACTAATATTAACTCTGTCATGTATTGGTCCAGATTTATATTGAAATAACTACGCTATCACCTCCATGCTGAAATATGAAATAGACAAATACATATTTCATTATCACACTGATAGAATAATTAATGAACAAATAAGGATAAAATTGAACTAAAATCTTAACAGTTTGGAGACTCATATGCTGAGAGTCACTGTTCACAAATATGTTTGGCTTTTAGATATTATCCTTCAATTATGTAATAAAGCTTTCTACTCTCCTATCCATTTTTGTGAGTCCTGGTCTAATTATGTAATATATCTTCTTTCATATCGCTTTCTTTTTTATGCTCACTACCTACTCTCCTTTTCTCAGATTTATCTCACTAGGCCAATGACATGACCCTTAGAGCCGTGTGAATAATTTGAGGCTGAAATCTATTCAAGCAGTTTTCAGTCTGATTCAAACCTGGAAAACCTGATTTTTTCAGGTCTACTGGGAAAATTCAGCAGATGTTTTTGGTGGATCTAGAGAAAATTCAGTTTATCTGAAAACATTTGATGTAAAAAATCTGATGAAATCCATTTTGAAGTTTCTGCAGATTTGTAACAATTTTAAAGTTTTGACACAAAATCTGAAATCTGTTCAGAATTACGGACAACTATGAAACCCATTCAAATATATATATAACAATTAAGAACCTTAAGTGTTCAGATTCTCTATAGAATGTATTTTTGAAAGAGTTGTATTTTTCTAATTATTTCTTTCAAACCATTCTATGAAGTAGTGCAAGTCATTAGCAACTTCTGGGTAGACCAGTTGTGTTTTGACTATTTAGCCTCTACCTCTCCTGAACCCAGCAAACTCGCCATCTTTTCTGTCCTAAATTAATCCCATATTTTTCTCCATCTCCTTAACATTTAAAATAGATATAGCTGCATTCACATGCTAAAAGTGCCCATGGACTGTAGAAAACCACAAGCACATACGTTGCATTCCTCTTAAAGCACTGCTAGACTTACACAGCCTGGCATATACCTACATAAGAGACTATCCCTGCTCACCCTTTATAATCTGGCTAAAGGTCTGTGTGTTATGAATGTCCTGCTTCTTTGTAGCTGGATAGAGGAGGGCACTGTGAGTACATGCCACAAGAACTGGTGAATTCATTAATGAAACCGTAAAGAAAATCAGTTCTGCAGGAATTCATTTAAAATATTTGAGTTTTTCTGGATTCAGTAAAATAGATTTAGACCAGGCTTTGTTAGGGTTTATGGAAGATGACTATTCTTCATCCTCAGAATAAAGATATGATTTCTAGTGATTTTCTTGTAATGCTTTTATAATATTCAGATATCTATAAAGAATGTCATGTAATATAATCTGTCTAGAAAGGGAATGCCTCATTTAAATTGATTATAGTTATTATGGGGTCTATTTTATTTTTAGTATTATTGCACAATCCATAATTCTAAGTTTTAAAATCAAAAGAGAAAACTTCAGGTTAAAAACAAATGAGAAGTAAATAATTTTTCCATAGTACTGCTGAGTTTTCCACTGAAATTATTGTAAGTTCTTTGTAAATGTTCTTTGTTAATTGTTCATGTTCTTTGTTCATGTTATTTGTTAATTGTTCAGCAAATAATTATTAATTGTTAATTGTTCAGCAAATAATTATTAATTGTTAATTGTTCATGTTCTTTGTTAATTGTTCAGCAAATAATTATTAATTGTTAATTGTTCAACTGTTCAATGTAAACCGCCAACGAGGCGATAGTTTCTCTTCCTTGTAAACCGGTGTGATATGTATATTATACAGGAACATCCGGTATATAAAATCAAAAAATAAATAAATAAATAAATAGGTGGCTTGCATTTTACTTCTGTGAAAAATTATATATATATTTGGAGTCCTATGACCTCTGAATCTCTTAGGCACACTACTGTATGAATCTGGAAAAGTTTGCTAATGACCTTTGGAGCCTACATGTTTAGAAGAGTTCAATCTTTCAAGGGGTCTTCAGGCTTCATTTTCCAGATGAAATATACTCGTGGAGAAATCACGGGAGAGCTGGTGTCATTGTACAGAGTAGAATACTACTGCTTTGGTAGGGGACTTTTTATCAAACGGCAGCGTTCTTGGCAGGTAGGAGAAGATAAAAATATGACGGCAGAGAAGAGAAGAAGATGAATAGAGCTTCCTGGGAGCTGATCTTTTACTGATCAGATAAAGCTTCTTTGGGTCTCATTCTATAGGATGCATCAGACAGCTTTCTTCTCAGATTAGTAATATAGACTCATGAATCTTGGGATAAGACCTTTAGAAATGACAGTTCAGTTATTGACAGATATGGATTTCTTTTGTTGTTAACTTCTGAAAAAGTGTCTGAGAGTTTCCAGGGCTTGTGTGCTTAAATGGAAATCAGAGTTTCCTTTCTTGTATGCTTCCAGCTGTGTGTTACATCCACACAGTGAGAAATTTTATTGACTCTATTAAAATTGCAATTAACCTACAACTCTTTTGGGACTTACACTCAGAAACCAGTGCTTTAACAATAGTCTTTAGCAGAAATATAATATTTTTATTGCTATTGCTGACATTCTGTTAGGATTTATGTATAAAGGGTACTTTACAACAACACAATTATTTTGTTTTTGCTGTGGGGTTAAACTGTTAGTCCACTTGGATATGAAGAAATCGAGGATAACAAACAAGTAGATAAGACCATTTTATTGGACATAATTTGTAACAAAATTTATAGTGCTTGTGCCCTTCATCAGGTCAGTGTAGAATGAGCTCATATGTTTGGGTCATTGCATGTCACGCTTTCTGTTCAATCAAATGTTTGCAACTGCTCCAGATTTCCTCTGGGGTGCAGGAGGTACAGCAAGATCATACCTGTTACAACCCAGAGCACCAGTAAAGACAGCAGGTACAAATTTGGATTGACCATAAAGGTTGCAAAAGAAAATAAACAATATTGCTTATACTTTCAAAGCCCCTGTCAGTTTATTTCCTTTTGTTGGCAAACCACTTGAAATCAGAATCAAAAGAGTTTGTATAATTTAATAAAAATGCTATAACTTTCTGGATTATGAAGTTGTAGCATTCAAAAAGTAAATAATAACAGGAGAAGACTAAACATAGGAAATGCCATGCTAAGTAAGACCAAGGTCCACAGAGCCCATTATCCTGTCTCTGACAGTGACCGGTGTGGGTGACCAGTACCTGGTACGTATCAAACAGTAGATCTGTTTCTTTTTACTCACTCCCAGGGATAGTAATGGCTTTTCCCATATCTGTAATACTGTTTTGTGGAATTCTAACCCTAATTAGAATTCATAGGTTCCTTTTTCCAGCTTTCTTGCTTGGGGGTAAAAAACCCAAAAAAACTCCAACCACACTCAAGATAGCTTCAGTAAAATCTTCCTATTCATTCCAATGTACTTGAATGCAGAAGATAGCATAACCATATGCTAATCTGAAGAAATCAGGAAATGCAGACCAATATATAGTTTTAATAACTCAATATTAAATAGTAGCTCATTACTTAGTATACAGTTAATTGGAGCTTTGCACTTTTGGATGGTCTTACTCACAACATATTAGTTTCTGACTAATAATAACTCCATTAGTTGTTTATGTTCTTATGTTTCTAGCATTTTCTTTCCTTTATGAATGATAGTTTTACCTATATAACAAATTATTTCTAACAAAAACAATTTTTCTAAATGAGAAAAAATAACCAGTCTGAAATGGCTATGGCTCACTAAAACTTATCCCCAGTTTCTTCATTTCTAAGGATCAAGATCAGTCAAAGCATATACAAAGTAATATATAATATTCTAGCTAATTCTATAAAACCAATACAGAGGTTGGGCCTGGATTTATCAAAATGCAATAAGTATTGCATGCGATAGTAAAAGGGGTGTGTTTTATGCTTATATACAGTTTATCGCTAATTACCTATGAAAAGAGCTAAGTTAGCACAAATTGCAATAACATTTTCAGACATTGCAATAAGTGCCATACCTGGTGTATTAAACAAGAGAGAGAGAGAGAGAGGATAGAAGATAGAGGAAACTCACTCAAAGATGAGATTTGGGCAATGTTCTCTCCACCTAGCTTGATGTTACCCAGGTAGAGAGAGTCCATCAAGTTAGGTGGAGAGAACCTTGCACAAATATCATCTTGGAGTGAGTTTCCTCACTCCGTAGGTCATCAAATCTTCGCAAGTGACTACCATTCTGTTCATACGTCTCACGTTGAATGTCAAAGTGGCCCCTAACCCCCTACACTAATACCTAAACCTCATCTTGAGTTACTAGGTGGGCCACCCATAGGGATACAAATACCTATCTAGGGAGAGGACATCATGGCTCACTCTCTCTCTCCTGGTGTCCCAGGAACTTCAAATCTACTAAAACAGGCCTATCAGGAGACAATGCAATAAAACCTTACCACATACTATTGCACAGCTTAACACTACTGAAAAAGGTGTAGCTAAAATCAGCATTACCTCTGTGCAATAGCACTTCACAGACTGGCAAACCCTGCCCCTAACTTCTCCTCTTTTTCAAATTTGTATCGCACCATGCAGTAAGGGCCCATCACATGCGTTAACAGGGCTTTTCGCATGCGATAAGCCCTTAACGCATGCGAACACGCCTTAGCGCATTTTGATAAATGACCCCCTTAGTTAGCTACTACGTGAAAATCACATGGGCTGATCTGGGTCCTCTAAGATTTGACAGTTTTAAAGACTTTTCCTTCAGAAACTTGTTCAAAAGTCGTTTAAACCCTACTGTGCTAGTGCCTTAAAGAAATCCTCATGAAAAGATTCTAGACCTGATTGTGTGCTGAGTGAAAAAGTATTTTTTCTGATTTGTTTTAAATCTGCTGGTTGTTTCATGGAGTGTCCCCTCGTTTTAGTGTTAGTTGAAAAGGTAAATAACCCTCATTTATTCATCTGTTTCACCCCACTCATGATTTTATAACTTCTAGCATGACCACTATGAGCTAACTCTCTTCCAAGCTGAAGAGCCCTAACTTCATAAGGGAGTCATTATTTGCCCTTTTATCAATTTTATTGCCCTTTACTCCTTTTCAGCTTCCATTTTGTGTTTTTTGAGGTGGAGCAATCAGAACTCTACACGATACTGGATGGCCCGCTCCATTTTTAAAGATGGCGCGGGCCATTCAGTGCTCCCTCCGTGTGACAGGGGCCAGCCAATGGCACGGATACCCTGTCACATGGTAAGGGCAAAGGCCATCGGCGCCATTTTGATTAGTGGCAGCCAACGGCCCAAGAGCAGGAGATTGCTCCCGGGACCCCCACTGGACCACCAGGTACATGTAAAATGTTTTTGGGGGGGTCGGGAGGGTGGGGGAAGCAAAGAGATTCGTTTTTAAAGGGTCGGGGTGGGTTTTTTGTTTATCGGCTTGGGCGCAGCCGAAAAACAAAACCGCAATCGGGCCTGATGAAAAAAACCCCACATGTGAATCGGAACCGGAATCCGAACCGATTCCGGTTCCGATTCACATCTCTATAGTTAAATGCCTAGTCTCCTAATCTCGCAAGTTCCTTCCGCAGTTCATCCCAATCTTCTGCTTTTTTAACATCTTTGAATAATTTTGTGTTATTTGCATATAAACCGATGACATCCAATTCTTTGAGCCAATTTTGTCATCATGGTCTAAGATGATTGAGTCAGTCTTCTTCTTCTGTCTTTCATCAGTCAAGAAGTGGCTGACTTATAATTGCTTAGCCATAAATTTGAATCAGACAGAAGTGATGATTTTGCAGAGGTCAGCCAAGAATAGGGCCTCTCCTCCTTCATCATATTGGTTTAATGGGGTTGAGATTCCTGTGGTAAATTAATCTAGAAGTCTGGGAGTTATTCTTGATGATGAGCTCTAGAATTCTTTGCCAGAGGATGTGGTTATGGCAGCTCATGTAAATAGGTTTAGAAAAGGTTTGGATAAGTCCTTAGAGCAGAAATCCATAAACTGCTATTAATGAATAAGGATTAGTAGCTTGCCAAGTACTTGTGTCTTGGTTGGCCACTGTTGTACACAGGATTCTGACCCAGTATGCAGTATTTTATGTTCTTATGACCAACTTAATTATTTTATGTTCTTATGACCAACTTAATTCTGATGCAAGTATTTATTTGCAGTGCTTAAGAACATAAGAACATGCCATACTGGGTCAGACCAAGGGTCCATTAAGCCCAGCATCCTGTTTCCAACAGTGGCCAATCCAGGCCATAAGAATCTGGCAAGTACCCAAAAACTAAGTCTATTCCATGCTACTGTTGCTAGTAATAGCAGTGGCTATTTTCTAAGTCAACTTAATTAATAGCAGGTAATGGACTTCTCCTCCAAGAACTTATCCAAACCTTTTTTAAACACAGTTACACTAACTGCACTAACCAGATCCTCTGGCAACAAATTACAGAGTTTAATTGTGCATTGAATGAAAAAGAACTTTCTCTGATTAGTTTTAAATGTGCCAGATGCTAACTTCATGGAGTGCCCCCTAGTCCTTCTATTATCTGAAAGAGTAAATAACCGATTCACATCTACCCGTTCTAGACCTTTCATGATTTTAAACATCTCTATCATATCCCCCCTCAGCCGTCTCTTCTCCAAGCTGAAAAGTCCTGACCTCTTTAGTCTTTCCTCTGTCATTTTGGTCGCCCTTCTCTGTACCTTCTCCATCGCAACTATATCTTTTTTGAGATGCGGCGACCAGAATTGTACACAATATTCAAGGTGCGGTCTCACCATGGAGCGATACAGAGGCATTATGACATTTTCCGTTTTATTCACCATTCCCTTCCTAATGATTCCCAACATTCTGTTTGCTTTTTTGACTGCTGCAGCACACTGAGCTGACGATTTCAATGTATTATCCACTATGACGCCTAGATCTCTTTCTTGGGTTGTAGCACCTAAATATGGAACCTAACATTGTGTAACTACAGCAAGGGTTATTTTTCTCTATATGTATCACCTTGCACTTATCCACATTAAATTTCATCTGCCATTTCAATGCCCAATTTTCCAGTCTCACAAAGTCTTCCTGCAATTTATCACAATCTGCTTGTGATTTAACTACTCTGAATAATTTTGTATCATCTACAAATTTGATTACCTCACTCATCGTATTTCTTTCCAGATCATTTATAAATATATTGAAAAGTATGGGTCCCAATACAGATCCCTGAGGCACACCCTTCCACTGAGAAAATTGTCCATTTAATCCTACTCTCTGTTTCCTGTCTTTTAGCCAGTTTGTAATCCATGAAAGGACATCGCCACCTATCCCATAACTTTTTACTTTTCCTAGAAGCCTCTCATGAGGAACTTTGTCAAATGCCTTCTGAAAATCCAAATACACTACATCTACCAGTTCACCTTTATCTACATGTTTATTAACTCTTTCAAAATAGTAAAGCAGATTTGTGAGGCAAGACTTGCCCTGGGTAAAGCCATGCTGACTTTGTTCCATTAAACCAATTATTTCTATATATTCTGTGATTTTGATATTTAGAACACTTTCCACTATTTTCCTGGCACTGAAGTTAGGCTAACTGGTCTGTAGTTTCCCAGATCACCACTGGAGCCCTTTTTAAATATTGGGATTACATTAGCCACCCTCCAGTCTTTAGGTACAATGGATGATTTTAATGATAAGTTACAAATTTTTACTAATAGGTCTGAAATTTCATTTTTTAGTTCCTTCAGAACTCTGGGGTGTATACCATCCGGTCCAGGTGATTTACTACTCTTCAGTTTGTCAATCAGGCCTACCACATCTTCTAGGTTCACCGTGATTTGATTCAGTCTATCTGAATCATTACCCATGAAAACCTTCTCCATTACGGGTACCTCCCCAACATCCTCTTCAGTAAACACCGAAGCAAAGAAATCATTTAATCTTTCCGCGATGGCCTTATCTTCTCTAAGTGCCCCTTTAACCCCTTCGATCATCTAATGATTCTTCAAAGATACAGAGAAGAAAATAGTACCTCACCATACGTCAGGCTTAACTATCAGGGAAACATATTCTGTCTAGGATATTGTGAGGTCCTACCAGCTCCCTGTGGCTTCTCCAAGCTTTTTAGGTCTGGGTTTTTATGGTAAGTTGAGGGTAACCTCCCTCCACCCAGAATCCCTTGGGGCATTCTTCCTTAAGCAGGACTGGGTTAAAAAGCTGAGCTGAGTATCTTAGGTAGAATGAGGAAGTTGTCGATATACTCCATCACACTGAGGTTATCAAGGGGTTTGAACGCTGTATCTGCTTGAAACATTATCTGTGACATTTTTGTTTTTTTGACTTGTTACTTTATGTAAAAGTTAATTTTATTTTTGGCATGTGATTATGTATGTTCTAGTGTAAGCCAACTAGAGCCATGATATAGGTGGCCAATAAATATTTTTAATTAAATAAATTTGATCACCATACTTTTTTCTTTTTCCAGGTCATTTATGAATATTTTAAACAGTAGATCAGTTATAAATCAACTTAAAATAAACCTGATTATGGTCAGTATCCCAAAAAAGGGATATTGGGATATTTAATACCTTAACTTCCACTTATTTGTGTGACTTTGAGCAGGGACCTCAATCTTCCATAAAAAATATTAATTAGCAAGTTAGGCAGTTAATTAAAGAAGGTGCTGTGAGCATTTCATGACGTTTGTTTCTGTCTGTGGTACACTAATTTGCATGTGGTTGTGAGATAAGTTGCCATATTGGGTCAGACTGAGGGTCCATCAAGGCCAGCATCCTGTTCCATTTTCATTTTATTTATTTATCATTTCATTTCATTTATCACCTAAGACTGATGGCCTAAATGATGTACACAATAAAACATTCACAGATAACATGTAAATATAAAACAAAACTTATGAAAAACATATTTATATAATTGACAAAATTATAATTCACCACATAGATTCTTTTCACAGGAGGACCAATACTCTTATCCAAAAGCCTGTTTTAACAAGAAGCTTTTGAGAAGGGATTGAAACTTCTTAATCTAGTCCAGTGGTTCTCAACCCTGTCCTGGGGACCCCCCCAGCCAGTCGGGTTTTCAGGATATCCACAATGAATATGCATGAGAGAAAATTTGCATGTTATGGAGGCTGTGTATGCAAATTTTCTCTCATGCATATTCATTGTGGATATCCTGAAAACCCGACTGGCTAGGGGGGTCCCCAGGACAGGGTTGAGAACCACTGATCTAGTCGGACATTCTGAGTTCCATTGGTAAAGATTTCCAAAGAGTAGCGGATTCTCTTGTAACTGTGAGGTGAGCAGTTCTGACTGAGGGAACATCAAGCAGCCCCCATAGAGATCTCTACTGTCGAGAGGGTTCATATAATTTTAGGAGTGCAAGTGCATTAGACCATGGACTGGTACTTGAATTAATTAACTTAAATATGATCATCCCAACAGTGGCTAATTGAGCATACCTGGCAAATTCCTAAATAGTAAATAGATCCCATGCTCCTAATGTTGGTAATAAGCAGTGGCTATTCCTAAGTCAACTTGTGATTAATAACAGTTTATAGACTTCTCTCCCAGGGACTTATCCAAACCATTTTTTTAAATTCAGCTCCATTAACTGTCTCAACCACATCATCTGGCAATAGATTCCAGAGCTTAATTGTGCATTGAGTGAAATAATTTTCTTCAGTTTGTTTTAAATGTGCTACTTGCTAACTTCTTGGGGAACCCCCTAGTCCTTGTATTATTCAAAAAGGTAATTAACCGATTCACATTTATCTGTTCAAGTCCTTTCATGCTTTTGTAGACCTCTATCATATTCCCATTCAGCCATCTTTTCTCCAAGCTGAACAGCCCTAACCTCTTTATCCTTTCCTCATAGGGGAGTCATTCCATCCCCTGTATCATTTTGGTCACCCTTCTCTGAACTTTCTCCAGAGCAACTATATATATATTTTTTGAGATGCAGCAACCAGAATTGCACATAGTGGTCAAGGTGCAGTCTCACATTGGAGTGATAGAAGTACTATGACATTCTCAATTTTATTAACCATTCCTTTCCTAAGATTCATTCTATTTGCTTTTTTGATTGCTGCAGAATACTGAGCTGATGATTTCAATGTATTGTCCACTATGACGCCTAGATCTTTTTCCTGGTGGTAACTCCTAATATGAAACCTAACATCATGTAGCTACAATGTGGGTTACTCTTCCCTATATGCATTACTTTGCACTTGTCCATATTTAATTTCATCTGCCATTTTGATGCCCAGTCTTCCAGTCTTGCAAGATCCTCCTGCAAATTATCACAATCGGCTTATGATTTAAGAACTCTAAATAATTTTGTGTCATCTGCAAATTTGATATCCTCATTCTTTGTTCCCCTTTCCAGATCTTTTATAAATATACTAAAAAGCAGCAGTCCAAGTACAGATCCCTGAGGCACTCCACTGTTTACCCTTTTCCACTGAGAAAATTGACCATTTAATCCTACCTTTTCCCACTAGGGTTGTCAACTGGCTCCAGATTTTCTAGACAGGTTGATCCAGTCCTGGTTTTACTCCCTTGCTTGCAGGAACTTATAGAACGATATATAGGTTTTGTCTCCAAATAAGAACACGTACTGGGATGTCTTGCCCAAACTTCATCTCCAGAAAACTGCTCATTCTCCTGCCAAGCTTTATTTAAGATAAGTGTCGATGGTTTATTCTGATGCAGACTATTATAAGTATAATTTTGGAAAAAATGAAAAAGTAAAATTAGGACTTTCAAAGACCAATGATTGAAAATCTTAAGGGTATTTAAATCACACTTAGGTGTTACTCATAAACCACATATAAGTGATTTTTACAAGTGCCCAAAATCATATGAGGTCTCAGTTTTTGCTAATCCTGTTTTCCATATCTATATGGCTATCGTTGAAGTCCTAGTTTGATCTTTGCCATATAATATTCAGTTCTATATTTTTATAGGTGAGACAGGGCCACTCCCCGGCTTCCAGTAAGACTATGCATAGTTTTTAAAGTTATCGCTCTCACATTTAAGGCACTAATGAGTGTGGGATATACATTCTTTCAAATAAATAAATAAATGGACAAAAATATCTGGCCACCCAGATTTCCTAGTACATTCCTTCTTGGCATTTAACATTCAGTCAGGGAGCATTTTTTTTTAAGCGTATGCTCAGTTAAAGAAATATGTATTGTCCACATCAAAGAGAGGTCCATTTCTGACAGTGTTCCCCAAGTATGGAACATGTCTCCAGAGTTGAGAGATGAACTAAACTATTACACCATTTGTAAAGGTTGAAAACTTCTCTTCAGCCAAATCTTTTAACTTGTTGTGAATTACTTTTTCCCTGATATGATGCTCAGTTTTCAAAACGAAATAATTTGTTATTCTATCAAGTTTGTGACTAAATTTATACTTGTATAGGTCTGGCATTGGAGATTGCCTTGTCCATTCAGCTGCATTTTGTGTCTCCATGCTATGGGCTGAGTTCCAGGATTGGTAGGACAGTCCAATCTCCAGGGCCTTTATCTGAATGTTTTGTTTTGACTCCTTGGGATGTTGAACAATTTTGTTTTGCTTTTGCTGAGTATCATGGTCCCCTCTAGTGGTCACTGTGTGCAATTGATTATGTTAATATTATACTCTCCTACCTTGCTCTTGTGTCTGTCAAGGAGGAAAGCCATTACACCATTCCCAACATGGCTGCCAGTGATTAATGATGCTTGGCTGTGCCACTGTCCCATGTGACTGTATTATGCTTCAGAACAGATGGGTGGAGGAGCAGGATTTTTCCAAGTCACTCTGGGCCTTTTGGTAAGAAGATAGAGAGAGAAGGGCTGATAGGCTGACCGTCTTCTCTGAAAGAGATCTGTTAATCTCTGCAGGGATCCTGGCAATGAGCTAAAATAACCAGACAGTGTAGGACAAGCTGCAGAAGGAATTGCCGAATCCCTGCAGTCGCTTGCTGGAAGCTGCTGCTTGACTGATGCATTTCTGTTCATAAGAGCTGGGATAAAGATTAGAACACTTTCTAGTGGTCCTTGGGAGCGTGAATTCTCTGACACTCATACATACACTGGGTACTGGGCTCTATGCTGATTTCTGAGCTGCTTTATCACTATTGTGACATTCACTATTACCTTTAAAGATAGTTCATCTGCATCACCTGTAAGGCTATGGATTATAAATAAGTTTAGTTCTGCATTGTTTAAACATTAACTTTTGAATCCTCAGCCCTGTCACTGTGCCCTAGAGAAGGAAGGGGATCTTCATTTGTTCATTCCAGTTCACTAATATTCAGGCCGATTCAGTAAAAGTCACGGGAGAGCAAGCGAGTGCCTGCTCCCCCGGCGCGCACACAGGCCACTCTCCTGTGCGTGCGATTCAGGGGGTAAGAAGATGCAAATTAGGGCCCGCAGTAAAAAGAGGCGCTAGGGACACTAGCGCGTCCCTAGTGCCTACTTTTTGACAGGCGGCAGTCAGCGGGTTTGACCGCCGACGCTCAATTTTTCTGGCGTCGGTTCTCAAATCCGCTGACAGCCACGGGTTCGGAAAACGGATACCGGCTAAATTGAGCGTCCACCTCTCCCCGGGGTGAGATGCACTACGCTAATGAGCTGCTGCATTAAAAAGGAGGCACCCAGGAGAAGTGACTGTGCCTGGGTTAGAAACATGGATGCTTGACTCTTTTCTTAACCCGTGCATATCCATGGTTAGGAAAATGGACGCTCACAAATTGAGCATTCATTTCCCAAACCTGACCGCAATCAAGACTTTTCATTTTTTAATTTTTCTATGTTGCTGCTTTCTGTGGTTCTTCTGACTTAATATCATGATGACATTAAGTCGGAAGAACCATAGAAAAGCAATATTTTATGATTTTCTGTTCAACTTTTGGGGCTCCTCAAGGCTTAATGCCAGCTCTGGGGCTGGTGTTAAGTTTTGAGGGTTAAAATGTGCGCATTTTAGCTAATAGCCTCGTTTACATAGCATTTATATGTGATGAGCGCTATTAGCTACGTGCTGTTTGGAAACGCGTTTTGGATGCGCTGATCCACTTATTGCATCAGGGTTTATGGATGCGCGTCCAAAATGTGCGTCAGCCACGAGTTAACCTGTGTGCTAGCCTGCACACATGGTATTGCATCGGTCTTTTTGTGAGCTCACTGATAATTTGAAGGTATGCTAGGCCGTGATGCTAATCGATACACAGATATGCAATATGCATGGTTTATTATTCTAATTGCAGAATGTTACTCTAAAATTGTTTATAGCGATTTATGGATGTTTGTTTTTATTTATGTATTTATTTAAAAACTCTTCTATACCGTCATTAAGTTAATTCACCATCACAACGGTTTACACTTATATAAGTGTTTAACCTTTCTATGTAAGCTTCTAATGCAAGAATAACAGTGTTTTATTGTAATGGGCTTGTAGGGAATCCATCACTTCACAGTAATGGGCTACACTATGTTTTTGTTTTATTTATGAACGTGCCCGATTATTATGTTTTGTTGGAGAAGTTTTGCCACTGTAGTGTTCTGTTGGATTGTCACTTTTGTTCTATTGTTATCATTCTGATTTGTGTTTGATGGGATTAATTTTCAAAGCCATTAATGTGCATAAAACACTCATTTTGCAAAAGCTTTACACGCACTGGGAACAATCATTCTGGGTGGCAGAGTGTTGACTTTTATATTTTAAACATTAAAGAGAGAGCAGGTGTAACTTTGTGCATGTCACAGCCCACGTTCATGGGAATTTTCAAAGAAACCCTATGTGTATAAATGTTTAGAAAAGTCAGGGTAAAGTCTGTGCATAAGAGGTACCTGCAAACGTAACCACAGCTGCGCAGCTATAAAATTACCCTCCCTGTGTATCATTACCAAATTGTGTTAATTTGATTTTGTGATTTATTTTGTTTCATTGCATTATTTATTTTAACTTTTTTGTTCTCCATCTTGAGTGCTTTGCTACGCTGGAAAGACAGATATTTCTTAAATATGATTAAATTTAATCTGTACTGGGTACCTGGCACAAACTTTAGCAGAGGCAGTAACAGCCAAAAGAATGGCAGAAATCTTGCATGCTTGGGACCAAGGGAATGGGTCCTTAGTGCTAGAGCCACTAAGGGATAAGTCCACGAATCCTGCTGTGCATGGGAAGGCACTGGGGTAAATTCCCTACCCCCATGCATTGTGCAGAGACTTTCCAAGAGGCAGGCATTTAGTTTTGCATTTTCCCTCAGAATATTACTTTCTGCTCAAAATGAGCTTTCCTGGGACCCTTTCAGGCAGCTGATCTAGCATTGGATTTACATTGCTTACCCTTCAGTGAACGTACCAAGTACAAAATCGCAGTCATTATTTATCAATTGATTTCTGACTCTGTTTCTTCTTGGGGCATTGCTTTATTCCCTCTATATTGCCCCAGCCGACAGCTTTGCCCTTCACAAAGAGGCCTTCTTGATGTGCCTTCTCCATCCTAGGCCAGGCTGTGTACAACCAGGGACACTGCGGCACCTATTCTGTGCAACGCCTTTCCAGTGGAACTGCGCTTAGCAGAGAGTTTAAAAATGTTCAGATCCCTATTAAAAACATGGCTGTTTAAGCAGGCTTTTTATTAAGCTATGGCACTATTGCAAGCATCTCCTGTTCTGGCCAATGTCTGTCCATGTTTAAGTATATTTGCTGATACATGAATGCAATGTATAATTATTTTATGTACGTATTATGCTGTACATCACCTAGGCTTTTTTAGGCAATTAATACATTTATATAAATGATAAAAAGATAACACCACAGCAGATTCAGACACTGTCTCTCTCCCTACACTGAAGCACGTCTTGTCCATAACAGGTCCAAACTGCTCACTCCCAAGTTTCTCATTTTATTCATGAGTCTTCTATGTGGGACCTTATCAAAAGCTTTACTAAAATCCAAGTAAATCACATCGAGCGCTCTTCCCTGATCCAATTCTCTAGTCACCCAATCAAAAAAGTCAATCAGATTCGTCTGACAGGACCTTCCCCTGGTGAATCCCTGCTGTGTCAAATCACGCAACCCACTGGATTGTAGATGGTTCACTATCCTTTCATTCAGCAGAGTCTCCATTAATGATTCCACCACCGAGGTGAGGCTACCCGGCCTGTAGTTTCCAGCCTCTTCTCTGCTCCCACTCTTGTGAAACGGAATCACCATCGCTCTTTTCCAGTCACTCGGCACCTTTCATGTTTCCAAGGATCTATTGAACAGGTCACACAGTGAACACACCAGCACATCTCTGAGTTCATGGGGCCTGATGAACCTCATCAGGCCCCATGGCTTTGTCCAGTTTAAGTTTTCCTAGCTCTTCCCATACATTCTCTTCTGTAAATCGAGTTTCGTTTACTCCACCCCCTTGCACAGTTTTGTTAACTAGTGACGGTCCTTCTCCAGGGTCTTCTTTAATGAACACCGAACTGAAGTATTTGTTTAATATTCCCGCTATTTCTTCATCTCTCTCCACACATTGATCCTGGTCATATTTCAATTTCTAATGAGGAATACTTTTTTCCTCATTACAGAGATATTCTCTTGAAATGTCATTTAGTCTGATACAGCATCTTGCACCTTAGTCACTACTTTCTATTTGTGCTCCTTCAGTCGTTTTGCTGAAGTTGTGTTACTTACACCTCGTTATATTCTTGATACGTTTTGTTGTTGCTTTTGAACTGTTCTTCTGTGCTTCACTATGTTGCCCCATCCCTTTTCCCTGTTATTATGTAATTTCACTACTTTTGTTATAATGTGAACCAGCGTGATGTACCTTTACGAACACCGGTATAAAAAAGCTAATAATAAATAAATAAATTTCACTATACCTCTTTGGACTTTTCTCCTTTCTCTGATGTATCTGAAGAATGTTTTGTCACCTCGCTTTACCTCTTTGGCAATCCTTTCTTCTGCCCAACCTTTTGCTTTCTTGATTACTTTCTTCATCTCCATAAGTTTTGCCAGATATTCTTCCCTGTGTTCCTCTTTTTGGGATCCTTTATATTTCTTGAACACTGTTATTTTTGCTTTTATTTTATCAGCCACCTCCTTTGAGGACCAGATCAGTTTCTTATTTCTCTTACTTGTGTTTACTTTTCTAACATATAGATTTGTTGCCTTTGTAATTGCTCCTTTTAGTTTGGTCCACTGTTGCTCCACCTCTCCCATTTTCTCCCAGTCTTCTAGTTCTACTCCAGGTAGGTCCCCATTTTGACAAAGTCTGTATTTTTGAAAGTCAAAACTCGGGTCTTCGTGTGACTTCTTTGTATCCTGCTTGTGATGTCAAACCATACTGTTTGATGACCACTGGTGCTGAGGAGGGCACCCTCCCAGACATTTGAGACATTATCCCTGTTAGTGAGCATTAGGTTGAATATAACTCCCTCCCTCATGGGTTCTATTACCATTTGTTTGAAGAAAGCCCCTTGCAGGGCATCCACAATTTCTCTACTTCTGGTCAATTCCACAGAAGGGATTTTCCAGTCTTCGTCTGGCAGATTAAAGTCCCCATCAATCAGCACTTCTCCATTCATTCACACCTTTTGGATGTCTTTGACCAGATCTCTATCTAGTTCTTCAGTTTGAGTCAGAGGCCTGTAAACCACTCCAGTAAAAATGGATGGCCCATAATGCTTCTTCTCTACCCTACATTCTTTGCAGTTCAGTAGCTTGGATATTGATTTTGCCATAAAGAGCTTCTCCTCCCCATTTTCTGTCCTCTCTGTACTTCCTTAACAAGTTATAGCCTGGTATGGCTGTATCAAAATCATGAGAATCCGTGAACCAGGTCTCCATAACAGCAGCAATGTCCAAGTCTGCCTCCACCATTAGGGCCTGCAGGTCAGAGATTGTATTGCCCAAACTACGAGCATTTGTAGTCATCGCTTTCCAATTTTTCTCCCTTGATTTTTAGCAATTCTTAGGCAACTTTTCTGCTTTTTTGGGCTAATTGATTTCATTTTCACCTCTCATGTCCTGTACTGCTTATACCACTTTCATTGGTCATTTTCTGCCACCCCGCATTCTTTAGTTTAAATGCCTTATAATATATGATCTGAATTTTTCACTTGGCATCCTCCTTCCTGCCACAGATAAATGTAGCATATAACCTTTTATTGCTCCATACACGACCCCAGCCTCCAATGTATCCAAAACTATTTTCTGTAACCAAGTTTCGAGCCAGGAATTGAATTTATTTATATGGCATATCTTCTCGTTTCACTTTCCATGAACAGGTAATGCTTCTGAAAAGGCAAAAATCTTTGCTGTGTCTCTTATCATCCAGCCTAGGTTTTGGAAATTTTTTTGTACTTCATGGAAGCCATTTCTATTGAGGTCATTGGTCCCCAGTTGGATGATAACTCTGATATCAAAGTTCCTACTTTCATCTACAATGACTTGGACTTTCTGGTTTGTATTTCTACTAGCCGAGGCTCCTGGAATACATTTAACTCTTGTTTCAACATCAAAAAGTGTAACCAAATTGGTTCCTTTAATGATCGAGTCTCCCAGCAGAAGCAGCTTTCTTTTATGACATTTAATTCTGTTGCAGGACTTCTGGGTGCAATGGGTGACTTCACTTTTAGAGATCACTTCAATATTTATTGTTGAGGTTTCTTCATTCTCCAATACTGAAAAAGCATTATATAGGAGTAACACTGGGGAGAGTGGGTGTCTCTTCATCACAGGCCTTATTCTGCCAGAGCCCACTGTTATCCAATTGTTCTTGGGTTTTTGAATTCTGGATGTCTGACTTCTCTGTGGGAGTGGGGGTTAATGAACAGGATGTCCTAAAGTTGGGGAAGGTGGGTGTCTGTCACATGCCTTGTTCTACCAGAGCCCACTGTAAACCATTTTTTCCTGGGATTCTGTAACCTTTGTGGGAGATGGGGGAGAGATATGGATGGTTCAAGGAAGGGGTGTTTGATTGATGAAGCAGCTCCATCTATTCAGAAGCAAGCACAAATGGTTGCAGGTCTCTGTCTAGCTTTCTGACTTGAGAACATTTTATTTATTTATTTATTTGTTGAGTTTTATATACTGTCTGGTTTCGCCATCACAATGGTTTACAAAGTTTCGATGTTTAACAGAGTGTTCAAAACATTCACATGCTTGTTAACATAGTTATTGTAGGTGTTATACTTCGGTTGTTAAACTGTACAGGTTAAATTACATGGTTTGGATTGTTCTACATGTTTATATGGGTCGATAGGGAGGAAAGTTATAACATAAAGAGTCATAGGGTGTTTTGGTAGGCTTTGGTGAACATCCAAGTTTTTAGTTCTTTTTTGAAGGTTTTTAAATTTTGCTGAGTTCTCAGTTCGGTTGGGAGGGTGTTCCAGAGTTCGGGGCTTCCTAGGGATATTGCTCTCTTCCGAGTTGAGGTACGTTTTTGGCGAGCAGGTGGAATTTTTAATAGACCTTTGTTAGCTGAATGGAGATTTCGGTTTGGTGAGTAGAGTTTTATGAATGCACTTAGCCAGTTTGTTTGTTTTTCACATTATTTTGTGTATTATGGATACTATTTTGTAGTCAATCCTGTATTTTATTGGGAGCCAGTGTAGTGATATGAGAGTTGGAGTAATGTGATCGTACTTTTTAATTACTGTGAGTATTCTGGCGGGTGTATTTTGAAGGATCTGGAGTGGTCGGATGGTGGTGAGAGGTAAGTTGAATAGCAGGGAGTTGCAGTAGTCCAGGTTGGAGAAGATGATTAGTTGGAGGACTGTTTTGAAGTCGTTGCGGGAAAGGAAAGGTTTTAGATGTCATAGGGTTAGGAGTTTGTGATATCCGTCTTTGATTTTTGCGGAGATGTGGTTCTTGAAGGATAGTTCCTTATCAATTATGATTCCTAAGTTGTGGGCATGGGTGACAGGGGAGATTGCCATCTTTTGATTCATTATGTTGAGTGGTGGTAAGTGCGGAGGGTTGTTCTTTCTATCCAGCATGATTATTTCTGTCTTATCAATGTTTAGGATAAGTCTTATGTTGGTTAGTAGTTGCTTTATTTTCGTGAGAGGTTGTTGGCTGTTTTTTTGTAGGTGTCTTCCAGAGAGTTGTGTATTGGGATAAGTATTTGGATGTCATCAGCATATATGAAGTGGGTCAGTTTAAGGTTTGAGAGGAAGTGGCATATCGAGAGAAGATAAATGTTAAAGAGTGTCGCAGATAGTGCGGAGCCTTGGGGAACTCCAGTGTCAAGGTTTATTTTCTTTGAGAGGGTGTTGTTGTGATAGATAGGATGAGAACCATTGTAGGGTTTTTTCTGTTGTGTTGTTTCTGAGTACTTTTTGAGCAGCATTAAACCTCTGTACAAGTAACCTCTTGTTTTATGTACAGCATTTACAGAATGCCTTTGATAAAAAAAAAAAAAATTCTCTGTGTAGCCCTTCATCTGCAATGTTTTAACCCTACCCTCAGACAGCATTACAGGGACCCTCACTGGCCTGAGGGCTGAAGGAGCGTCTCCACACTGCTCTGAAAGTGGGGGCCATCATTGCTTCCCAGCCCCGATGTCATGAACAGGCCTGAGCAGCCCGGAGACCTTAATCTGTCCCCTCACAGCCATCTCTGTGCCTATTAGTGATGAATTCTGAATGGTTTGAAAATGATAGGACTGAACGAGGAATGCTAGGAAGGAATTTGAAGAGTTAACTTGTCTCCTTTTCTCATTTTTTTCCCAGCGTCTGGCAGAGGAGGCGGAGAAACATCAAGCAGCGCATCGGTGGCAGGATGATTTGGGGGTACGGCTTCTTCTTTTTCTCGTGTATTGACTTGTGTATAAATGTAGCTTCTGGATTTAATGCATGCATCTTGGCAGCAATGGTGCCTCTTAAACAAAATGTTTTCTGATTTAAAGACAATGATTTCATTTTAAATGGCTTTTTCAGACTAATGGCTACTGAACAAATACATTCTTGGTCCTATAAATTTAGAGGTGCTGTACCCTTATGTAAAAGAAAAATACTTCCACTTCCATTCATACACTTTCCTTTTCCCTAAAGGATTCTGCAAAAATGTATCACAATTTTATAGGGTGCTTAGTGTCTATCTCTTCCTACAGAATGCTGCCATCTACTAATTCTTAATTCCTATCCAGTAACAAGAATAGAACCGGGGGGGCAAGATGGCGGCGTGAGCAGACGCACAGAAAGACGCTCCTGAAATTGTTCTTACCTTATTGAAGATGCCGGCGAAAAGGAAAGGCAAAGTTAGGGTTTTCCCCACTGACCCTCCTTTGCCCGAAATACAGAAGCGGATTACTGAATATGCGTCTGCTCTGGTGGTGAGAACGGGAGACGAAGTCCCCGCTGCGACGTTAGGAGAGGGAGCTCCTGCGCCGCCTGGGGAGGTCAGCCTCAGTCCCCCGGATTGCCGACCTCCACCGGCGCCTGTGTATCAGGCGGATCTCCAGCAGCTGGCGTCCTCGGATGACATCACACACTCGACGGAGGGGGAACGCCGAGATGTTGGAGCAGTGTTGCCGTTGAGACTCTCTTCTAGCTTGCTGGGAGCAGCAGCTATGCCGGGATTAGAAGATCCGGAGCCATTGATGTCTCCAGTTTGCCCGAGTGAAGAGGAGAAGAGACTGCTGGAGGTTTCCACGGTGAGAATTTCAGCTGCCTCGATGGAACAGGGAAGGGGTGAGTTTTTCATTCCCCCTAAACCGGCCACGGTGACGCTGGACTTGCTGTGGGGCTTAATGGCCAACATTGGCCAGTTTGTAAAGGAAGCAGATGACAGATACAAGAAAGTGGAAGCAGAAATGCAAGTCCTAAATCTTAAGGCGGAGGGACATTTCAAAGATTTGGGAAATAGGCTGAAAGAAGTTGAGAAAACATCAATGCAAACTCAAATGGTTAATGTTAAAATGATCAAAGATCTGGGATCCCAATCTAAAAGACTGGAGTCCTTGGAAAATTTTAATAGACATTTGAATTTGAGATTCTTGAACTTTCCACGTGCTTTGGGAGAGGATGTCCAAAGCACATTAAAAAAGTTTTTCTCAGAGAACTTAAAGTTTGAAGAATCAAAACTACCAATTGTGAATAAAGCTTATTTCCTGACAAAGATGGAGAGGAGAATTGTAGGAAACCAATTGGGAATGTTAGAGAATCTTACCCAGTTTATAGAAAGTTCTGCCATTGAGGTATTGAGCAG
Organism: Rhinatrema bivittatum; assembly: GCF_901001135.1. NCBI lineage: Eukaryota > Metazoa > Chordata > Amphibia > Gymnophiona > Rhinatrematidae > Rhinatrema > Rhinatrema bivittatum. Next base: position 2,732,325 of record NC_042623.1, on the reverse strand, counting down.
GGGTACTTTATTAGTAACCTTTGTTACGGAAATAGATATTAGCAATGTGATGAAGGCGTACTTTCAAAATAATGTCTGAAAATTTCTATGGCCAATTGGTAAGAATTTTCCCTGACTTTGCTAGACCCACCCAATTAAGAAGGCAGGAATTCATTAAATTAAGACCTCAGGTGGTAGCTTTAGGCTACACATTTCTATTAAGATATCCATGTAGATGTCTTATTAAAGGAAAAGGGGAAAGTTTTGCATTTACTGCTGTAGAACAACTAAAGTCTTTCTTAAACGCTAGGATTGTGACTACAGCCCCATAGCAAGTAAATAGAGGCAATCATTAATTAGACATCACCTGTAACGTTAAGCCAGTTTTACTTTGTTAGTTTTTGCAACTTTCTCCCATTAGATTTAGGCCCTCACTCAATTCTTTTGTTTCTTCGAAGGGCATATATGTGATTTAGATTGAATTTATTCACTTGGATATGTAATGTTTAAAAATTATTTTCTTTTATGTCTTTTTGTTATATTTGCCTGAAAAGTATGATTTATGTATACTTTTGGAAAAATTAATAAAGTGTAAATGAAAAAAAAAAAAAAAGAATAGAACCACATTTTTACAAGCTTAAAGGTGAATTATAAAAGCCACACATATGCCAAGACCGGGAGATGGGCACGCATCTTGCACTTACATGTGGCCACCTGATTTAAAAATTGCCCACATACCCAAACTAGAACCTATGCACAAATATCTCACATCAGGAAAAAAAGGAGCTGAATGTGTGTGGCGCACAGGTGTTCAAGGGCGGGGCCAAGAGATGTGTGTGCTTTAGGGGTGTGCATTTGTTTCCAACGTATTGGTAATCTGCAACATATACGGCCATATTCGTTATATTCGTGGGGAAGCAAAACATATCGCGATTCTCCACGAATACAACGAATCTTCACCGAATTATTCGGCCGTCTAAAGGAGCGAATTGAAACAAACCCCCCACCCTCCTGACCCCCCCCCCCCCCCAAGACTTACCAAAACTGCCTGGTGGTCCAGCAGGGGGTCCGGGAGCCATCTCCTGCACTCACGCCATCAGCTGCCGGTATTCAAAATGGTGCCGATAGCCTTTGACCTTACTATGTCACAGGGACTACTGATGCCATTGGTAGGCCCCTGTCACATGGTAGGAGCAATGAATGGCTGGCGCCATCTTGTGCTCCTACCATGTGACAGGGGCCAAGTTACTTCTGCTATGGATGAGGCATAAATCTGAATAAAACTATTTCCAGCCATCTATGAAATGCTTTAGGGGTCTAAGTTAACTGGGGGAAGTACAGACTGGGGGAAGTACAGACTAAAGAACCAGGGGGTCTGGAGGACCTAGTTATAGACTGGACAAACTGGTGGGTGAACTGGTGAAACTGGTCATGGTCTGGACGCACGCATGTTATAAAATTCCCTTGCTAGCGTGCCTCAAAGCCGACATTACACTGCTGTGCGCGTACAAGTCATATGCGCGCCAGGGCTATTTTAGAACATGCTTGTAGGATATAATTGCAGTGCATCTGACCATGGTCCCATATATGCATGTATATGTGTGCCCGCATGCCCGTTTTAGTTACTGTCCCTGGATGCATCCCTAAGCTGTTGGAAATACATTTTAGGATCATGTGTTCCATAATTCCCAGGAAGCAAGATTGTTCTTTGATGTGTCCTATTAATCGTGTATAGTCAATCATAATAGTTAAGGAAATATGGACTGCAGATGGGCCAACTCATATTAACCTGAACCGGTGTGAGGTTACTAAACAAATGTCAGTATATAAAAACTGCAAATAAATAAAATAAATAAATATGATTCATGGTCATGAGGAGGGTCTCAGTGTGGCTTTAATAATACGCACTGATAAATTCAGGGTCCATTTTCTAAACCGGAGGATGGCCAATCCCGGGCGCAAGCTGTCAAGGAGGCATTAGGGGTGCACAATCGACCCTAGCGCCTCCTTGACAGCTTGACCCCTAATTAAAATATTGCATGGCTCCCCCAGGAGAGGTGCCTGGGGGTGCCATGCAATAGTAAAGCGGGCGCTGAACGCTCAGCACCCGCTTTCAGTGCTTTTTTTTTTTTTGCATCAGCCCCAAAGTGTTCTCACAATTAATACAAAATAATAATATGAAAAGGAATGCTAATGAAGTAATTTAACAAACAGAAACTGAAAAATTATTTATATACAAAATGTTTCCATTTATTAACGCATTTCCAAAGAAAATAATTTATACAAAGCATTCATAAAACAGGCATTTTACAATATCAAATAAAAAATCTCACATAAAGCCGACAAACAATACAGTAAAGATTCCCAAATGTGATATCTCAAAAAAGGCTTTCAATAATGTCCCCATATACTCAGGCATAGATATCTAAAAGATACAAGTCACTTACAGATGGTTGAACAAAGCTGAGGTTGTTCCAATCTTGGCCCAGAAAGGCTCTGCAGGACCAGTTCTCAAAATTTCAATCTTGGACAATTTCCTAGCCAAAAGGTAGCTTGAAATCTATGTTCAGCAAGAGTTTAAGAGGTTAACAGAGAACCTCATATTATACTGAAAAAACATTGCTTTAACAGCCAGTGGTTTTTTTTTTATAAATATCTTTCGGGCCGATTCAGTAAAAATGCGGGAGAGCGGACGAACTCCCGCTCTCCCGGCGTGCGCACCTGCCACTTGCCGGTGCACGGCTTGGCTGCACATTTTACTTACTGTATTCTGCGCGCACATACCTAATAGCACCCTCAACATGCATTTGCATGTTGAGGGTGCTATTATGTGCTGTGGGTTGGACGCGCGTTTTCCGCCCCTTACTGAATAAGGGGTAAGGGAAAATGCGCGTCCAAGGACAGGTTAACAGTGCGCTCCGTCGGAGCACACTGTACTGTATCGGCCTGTTTGTTATTTAATCAGATTGAAGAGAAATATACTGAATATACCTTTGCTGAATTGCAAATGAGAGAATTTTACAGCATGACTTTGAGGTCTCCTTTGGAAATAAAACTATTGGCTCTACTGCTAGAATTATTTCAGCATTACCATAAAATATTATTTTTGATAAATGTACTTAAAAATGCTCAAAATAACTATTGATCTGAAAATGTCTGTCTCTCTGTGATCACAAATACACATTTCTTTCTTTTACTCCTGGAGCAATAATTCCAGTCTATAAAACATGAAATCTGTATTTTTGGAATTTTTTTATGAGTAAGTGCTGAATGCCATTTCAAAATGTCCATTGAATGAAACCCACTGATCTGAGAAAAGAAGTTTTCTGTAACCAGAAGACAATGAGATTGCTTTGTCACATGAATCTCATGAATTTCAAACCTGATATAAAGGAATAGGAATGAATTCTAAAATTTTTCTTTGCATTTATAATTTGCATTGCTATGCTACAGCTCCAAATGGTCCTACAATATAGAAAATATGTAACACAAAATTATAATTCAATAAATCAAATGACACAGGAATACATTATTTCAATAAATAAAACATACTAATCAGTTTTGAAAAATAAAAATAAAAAATTCAGTATACAAAAAAAATGCATTAAAATACCACTTTAAGTCCCCTTATTGTAATAGATTGAGGTACCCAATCGCTGAAGCATTCTGGCCCAGTACTGATCTTCCAGCATAGCTCTCTGCTTCAACAGCAGGGAGGAAAGAGGAAAAGAGGATTTTTATTCAGGCAAGAACCAACAAGGAATGAATTACATAGTCTGGGTAAACAAATAATTATGGGAGTAGCTTGCTTGTTATGGCGGTTACTACCCTGAATCAATTAAGCTTGATACTTCACTGGGAATACATATCCAGCTCAACCCACTACTTCAACGGCAGGGGGAATAAAGAAAAGAGGAATTATATTCAGACAACAACTAACAAGGACTGAATGGCACAGGCTGGATAAACAAAAAAGCGAGGGAGTAACTTGCTTATTGCAGCAGTTGCTACCCCTGACCAATTGAGCTGGATGCTTCGCTTGGATTCAGCTCCAGCGCTGCTCTCTACATTGATGGTGGGGGTGGAGGGAAACTGGAACCAGGGGGTTGCAGATAAGTATGAGGGAAAAAAAAGTGTGAAAGATTGCTGGGCAGACTGGATGGGCCGTTTGGTTTTCTCCTGCTGTCATTTCTATGTTTCTGTGTTAAGTGATGAAGCAAAATGCTCAATCAACAGTATCAAAGGCAGCCAAAAGGTCTAATATCACAAGTACAGAATTGATGCCTGTATCTCCTCAGATCGACAGTAAGTGACACAAGGACTGTTTCAGTACTGAAAGTCTCATGAAAGCCAAACTGTTTAAAATAAGGCAGCCAGAGTCCTCCAAAATAGCAGATAACTGAAAGGCAGCAGCTCTCTCCACAACTTTGCCCCCAGAAGAAAGTCAGATACCCCTAACTTTCTCTGGGGCTGATGCAATATCAAGCAGTAAAAACATGCATCTAAACTGGGCGCACGTTTTTCAATACACGCATATCCTCCTCTCCTAGGTATCCATTGCAATAGGCAAATGAGCCGCTGTGCTAAAAAGGACGCGCTGGGATAAATTGTGCATCCCTAGCCATCCATGGCATTGAATGGCCAGGAGATGTGGCTGTGTGCGGGTTAGGACACGGACACTCAATTAACCAGCACCGTTCTCTTATCCCGCACACAGCCACGGGTTAGGGAAACGGAAACTCGTAAATTGAGAGTCCATTTTCCTAACCTGATTACCGTCAAGATTTTGTTTTTCATGCTAAGTAGGAAGATCCACAGTAAGGCAGTAATTTCTGTGGTTCTTTAGCTCTTGATTCTCAGCTCTGGGGCTGGCTTTAATTCTTGCATGTACAAATATGCGTGTCTGGCGCACGGAAATATTTTGCATTGGGGGTAATAGTTAATAGCAACAATTACATGTGATGAGTGCTATTAGCTGCGAGCGTCTTTGGACGCGTGTTTTGAATGCACTAATCTCCTTTTTGCATCGGGTATTATCCTAACACGTCCAGAACACGTGTCCAATCATGGGCTAACCTGTGTGCTAGGCTGAGCACACGATATTGAATCAGCCCCTCTGGAGGTTCTATTGCTTGATAACTGTGAAAAATCTGAAGGACTTGACAAATCTTTTTCTTTACAATGGCTCTGTCTGCAAAAATGTTTGTTTCCTTTGGGCCGAATAAAGAATTCATGAGGAAGACAGCAGCTCACCCACCAAGGTTGGCAGGGCAACTTGAATACATTCCCCATGAGTGTCCTTCTGCTGATGGTTGGGTTTATTTGATCAACAGCTACCAGATTGACATAGAAGGAAGGTAGTGGTAACAACAAGGAAGGGTGATAACCAGAGCTAGAATAGTATAGATATGAGCAGCTAGGTAAAGTGGATGGGTGAAATAGTCCTTATCTGCTGACAGTGACCAATTTTAACAACATTGTTGGAGATTTTCTTATTTAGACATAAATTTAGCCTTTGATTATTGAGTTTAGGTCTTTTCCAAACAATAGAATATCTTTAAATGGTAAATTCAGAAGGAAGTTTCTACATCCTATTTGTGGATGGCAGAGTATCAATCATAAGGCCATGCATGCCAAGGCATTCAATGACAGGCTCCTGGACACAGAATTTATTGCATCTTTCAGCCACCAGAAATTTAGCTGCCAACATGAAAAGATGTAAGATTTTAATAAAAAAGGAATCTTCCAAGGTTAAAGCATTTCATTCTATCATCCATAGCAATTTAATAAGGGCTTTCAAATCCTAAGCTGGATAAATGTCTTTTACTGGAATGCATCATAAAGCTATGAAACAAATGTTGAACCACATTTGGAGAACTTTAGAATGAGACTTCCCGTTAGTATTAATTTGAAAATTCACATTATTAATCTGAAGTAAGGTTGGAAAAGATAATGATGCCCCTTGACAAAACTGAACCTTATTGAATAATTCATATCCTGGAGACTTTTAAACTATGATAACATCAACTGAATACTTAGCCCATTTGATCACCATTAGTGGTGGCTCAGTGGCAGTGCTGGGCACCTCCATGTAGAGCCCCCGTGTTTGATTCCCAGGTCAGGACTCTGACTGGGGCTGAAAAGGTTGCACTGACAGTATCAATGACCTGGGGACGGCGTTAGTCACTCACAGTGATCAGAGTTTGGGTCCACATTATCCATATTCTAGAGAGAGGCAAGTTGTGATCTCTGGACTAGGACTAAGCTGAGATGGGAAGGGATACAAAATGGGGCAAATATCTCTGGGTGGTGGTGAAGGACCCGACAGAGGTCAGCTCTGATTGACTTGGAAGCCCAAAGTGACAGGAAGTAAACCATAAGTGTTGTTATCTTGTGTTCCAGTCCTCTTTTGGATCTAATGCTTACACTTTAAGATGGTAGCTCTACCACGGCAGAGGTGGTCAAGATTAATGAAGTTTAAAGTGCTGCCCCAGAACCCTTCCATAAGATTAGAGAACAAACTTTGATCCGGGACTTCTGTCACTTATTTCCTTTTAATTCCTGAATGTTCCAAAAGCCCTTAACATTTCATCCCCCTAACATGAGCTGATTGTGAGCAATTACAGGAGGACCTTATGAGACTGGGGAATTGGGCATATAAGTGGCAGATGAAATTTAAGTAGACAGTGCAGAAGGACACACATAGGGAAAATAGCTGCACAATATTGGGTCCATATTGGGAGTTATCGCCTAGGAAAAGGACCTTGGGCCTTGCAGAAGTTCAATGTCTTCAAGCAACTAAAAAAGCAAACAGTATTATTAGACCTGATCAGAAAGAACTAGAAAACAAACCCTGGATTATAGCAATGCCTTTGAATCAACCATACCTTGAGTTCCATGTGTTATTTCTGGTCCCTGCACCTCAGAAAAGATACTGCAAGACTAGAAAAAGTACAGAGAAGGACAACCAAAATAATAAAGGGAATAGAATGGCTCCTATGTGAAGAAAAGGCTAAACAGTTTAGGGTTCTTCAGTATGAAGAAGAGATTACTGATAGGAGATATGATAGAGGTTTATAAAATCAAGAGTGGAGCAGAAAAAGTTAATAGGGAACAGTTATCTACCCTTTCCAATAATAATAAGACTAAGGGATACACCATGAAACTAACTGGTAGCAGATTTAAAATAAATTTAGGAATGTGGCCATTTTTTTCACGCAGTGCATAATTATGCTGGATAATTTGTTGTTGGAAGATGTGGTCAAAGTTAATAGTATAGCTGTCTTACTGAGACCCATGAGCTCGCTTTTTCAATTGTGGCACAATCATTTTGGAATTCTCTTCCTGATGACCTTTGTTTGCTGAAAAGCTCAAAAACATTTAAGAAATTGTTAAAAACCTATTTGTTTTATTCTGGTTTTGGATAATGCTTGTTCTTATTTTTATTATCTTTTATTATTTTATGTACTGTTTTATTGTTTAACTTTTTATGAAGAGTTTTTAGTAATTTAATGTATTTTGGCAATTTTTATTATGTTTTTTAAATTTTCTTCTGTCAAGTTTGTATTATATATTAGGCTACAGAGAAATTTGAAAATATTTGTCTAACCTGAATACCTGGCTCTTCAAACAAGCTTTCAATAAAGACAAAGAGAAGGAAAAAAAACAATTGAGTGATAAGGACGCACCGAAAAAACAGTCGTTTTTTTTTTTTTTTTAAACCTACAAGTGCACTTTAATGTTAAATTTGAACCGCTTATACAATTTCTTACCATACAGATAAACTCATTTTAAACAAATAGCTTAGTGTACTATATATGGCACGTGCTTAATTTGTAACTTATACCACTCATATTTTTTATCGTGCCTATATGTAGACCGTTGTGATGGTTACCCAACTTAACGACGGTATAGAAAAGTTTTTAAATAAATAAAATAAATAAATGAATGTTTTATGATGTGAACTGCCCTGAGCTGTAGTAGAGGGTGGTATACAAATTTTAAGAAATATGAAGGTCTGGACAAGTTTCTGGAAGACAAGTCCAGTAACAATTACGAGCCAGGTACTTCCAGGATTGAGCAACAGGAAGGGATCTTTCCATTAGAATCTGCCGAGTACTTGCAAGTGATCTGGGGTGGCCACTGTCAGACCGGCTGCTGGGCTTGAGCCAACATGAAACTTCTTTTCTTCATCCCTAGTTCTCTTAATAGATCATACTTTTGCCAAAAGAAAACCAAATGCTTGGTGCAGAGATATTTTGGATCATTCTTGTAAGCTCACCCCAGTCAAACAGGATGAATGTAGTTATAAGAGTAAGGATATGCGCACCAATGGAAATTGCATGGTTTCAGGCTTGATTGGCTCTGCTTCTAAATAAAACCTAAGAGATTAATATTAAGTGCTGTGGGTAAACTTATAAAATTAATTTAGTGCCACTTGGTTTAGTTTGGGAAGGATGAGAATCTAGATGTTTTATTTATTTTTATATTTTATGAAACACCCAAAGCGATTTACAAAACATCAAAATTAAACACAATACAATATAAAAAATAAAATACACATAATAATAAACTAACACATCACTATGCAATTATTATTAAAAACCAAATAAAATCAGCCCATCCCACCCCATACCCAACTATCATATCTCTCAATTGCTCTGTCTGATATGCCATAGGAATTAGCCAAGGCTTGATTGTATTTTGAGAATGAAGATAGACTCTTTGGGAGATGACACTCTATAGGAAGGCTTTCCATAAAGTAGGGGCTATCAATGAGAAAGCACTCAAACTTGTTTTCTGTAAGTGAGCCTCCTTCTCTGTAGAAACAAAGAGGAACCTAAGTCTCAAGCTAGAATCCCTAGTTTAGGTCTTCTCAATGGAGTTTATAGTTATAGTTTAATTCTGTCCTATCTTCCGACATCCATGTTTTTACTCTCCCTGTTTTAATGTAACTTCTCATTTCTACTTATACGTTAATTGGTTTCCCCATGTTCTAATGTAAACCGGTACGATAAGACCTGGTTTTGAGTGTCGGTTTAGTAAAAGAAGTTAAATAAAATAATAAATAAATATTGGATATCCCTGTTAAACCCGAGAACTGGCTGAACTACACCTTGCAAAGTGTTCTTCTTTGCCATTGCTCCCAAGTTGTGAAATAGCCTTCAGGATGATTATTTAATACTCAGGAAGAATGCTAAAACCTTTTCATTGGTTAATTAACAATTGGAGAATTAGGACTCTGGGATTGTTGTATGAATTGTATAAAAGGATTATGATGTGATCTTATTTAGCAGACTGTAGGGTAATAGACATAATGGAAAGGTATTTTTCAGGTGGGAGGCAGTTGTTTTAAATTTATCTATGGATGTTAGAATTGCTTTAAATTGCCTTATTAATTGTGAACTAGATGAGCTTTGTAAATTCCCTTGAGCTTTTCTAAGAAAAGATGATACATGAAATTAAATAAATTAAAATCAAACAGTGAATAAAATACCCAGGTCTGAGGCCATACAAGGCTATATATATATATTATCATAAAATCTTTAATTTGATCTGAAATTCCATTGGTAACCAAAGCAACTCTATTAATAAAGCAGTTACAAGGTCCCTATGCTCCACACTGCCAAGATCTTTGCTGTTGTATTATGAATTAATTGAAGCTTTTTTTTTAAGGGTTGTATAACAGAACCCTATATATAATGTTACAATAATCTAATCATGAAGTAATCAATGCATGAGTTACTATGGTTAATTTCTTAGCTCACAAAAAGTGTCTTAACTGGTGACCCATTTGAAGAGTCATAAAGAGACGAAATATGCGCCTGAAACAAAAGGTTTGACTCCAACCACAGTCCAAGATTCTGCACTGATTGCGCATACTGGGGTACATTTTCAAAAACAGCACACGCGCGAACAAAAGTATGCTGGATTTTATAAGATACACGCATAGCCGTGCGTATCTTATAAAATCCTATCGGGGACAGGGTGCCCTTCGACGGCCTGCTCTTCGCCGGAGCCCGCGGCCTACTCCGACGCCGGATCCCACCCCCAGAACGACGTCATCAGCCGAGGACCGAGCTCCAAGTTAAAAACACGAACTCTCCCTCCTGGCGTCTCGCGCCAGGCGTCACGCACCTAAGGAGCGCGACCAAGGAGCCTGCCCCTTGGCGCGCCCCTTAGCGTCACCCCTAGCTCACTCCCCACTCCTTTCCTCATCCCCACAGATTCCACTTATTCCGCCCCCACTACACATTACCCAACTCCCAACCCCCTCCTCAACCTCTAATCTCCCCACCTCTCCCCAGATCTCCACACCTCTCTCCAGATCTCCAACTCCCCACTCACACCCACATCAAATCACACAAATCCCACCCCCTAACCGCAATCATGCAGATATACCCAATTCCCACAATCAAGCATTACTATACCAAACCACCCACACCTCGTATCCCACACCATAACCCTATTTACTCATACTTACTTCCAATCATGCCCACACCGCTCACCCACTTAATCAGTCTTACTACAATTACCCTCTTTCTTTTCAATGCTCAATCCATTGTCAAGAAAGCCCCCATTCTCGACGACCTCCTACTAGACAGTCAACCAGACATATGTGCCATTACTGAAACATGGCTTAAAGAGTCTGACACAGTGTTTCTTAACCTACTCCCCCTAAACACCTATGACATCTACTCAATCCCTAGGCCCAAAAGAAAAGGTGGTGGTCTGTTACTCGCTGCTAAGAAAGACCTCAAATTGATCCCACTAACCTTCAAGCCCACCCCCAAATACGAAATTGGGCTTTTCAAATCCCAACACCTGCAAATATGCCTAGTATACACACCTCCCGGCCTCCTAGAAGCAAACCCCTTCCCACTCATCGAGTGCATTGCTGAAAACATCTCAATAAATTCACCTGCCATCATCCTTGGAGACTTTAATTTACATGTCGACTCCTCCCCCCTCTCCCCCTCATGTGACACCTTCCTAACCTTACTCCATGCGATGGGTTTTAAACAAATAATAAATGGTCCTACACATAAAGTGGGGCACACCCTTGACCTTATTTTCACCAATAATCTCATCTGCCCAGACTCACACTCCTGCTCCCCAGTACCCTGGTCAGACCATTCCCTAATCAAAGCAAGCTTCAACATTAACACAACGACAAACCCTTCCCCCAAAAACCACCACAACACAATCACTTTTCGCAAATCCTGTAACAAGGATGACCTCATCACGGCTTTCACTGATAATAGAGACAAACTAGACCTCACCGACGCAGATTCAGCTCTCTCATCATGGAACCAACTCACCAACAATATCGCTAACAACCTCTGCCCCTTACAACACAAACAACTCAATCCCTCTACCAACACCAAAAAACCATGGTACACCCCAGAATTGAAAACCCTGAAACTCAACCTGAGAAAACAAGAAAAGATCTGGCACAAAGATCCCTCTCCCACCCAACTCACCAAATACAAACACCTCCTACACTTATACCGAGACAATACCCTCAAGACCAAGCGTGATTTCCATGCTCAACGCATTCATAATTGTGTCTTTAACCCCAAAGCCTTATTCAACTACGTCTCGGACCTCACAAAAACCTCCCCCCTACCCCTGCCAGAGGAACAAGCCGAAACAAAGTGTCAAGACTTAGCCCAATTTTTTCATGACAAAATCAAAAATATTATGACCCGTTTCCCCAACACCTCATCCCATTCCAATACAAACACTGCACCCCACCAAACTTTACTAAGTTCATTTGAAAACACTGTACCCGCCGAAATTGAATCCATCTTAAGAAAAATGAAACCATCATCTCACCCCAACGACTCCATCCCCACAAGTCTCCTCCTCACTGTCCCACACGCCATTGCTCTACCTATAAGTCACATCATAAACCAATCCATCACTCAGTGCCATGTCCCTTCCTCACTAAAACAGGCAATTGTGAAACCCATCTTAAAGAAACCAAAGCTTGACCCCATGGACCTGACCAACTACCGGCCCATTTCCAACCTGCCTTTCTCAAAAGTCCTGGAAAAGGTCGTCAACACCCAACTCACTGACTACCTGGAAGACAATAACATTCTACAACCTTCCCAATTTGGCTTTCGCAAACACTTCAATACCGAAATCCTCCTCCTCTCCCTTACAGACCACTTACTCAAAGGACTAGATAAAGGCCAATCCTACATCCTTGCACTTCTAGACATATCTGCAGCCTTTGACACCATAAGTCACCAAATTCTACTAGACCGCCTTGCAGAAATCGGCATATCAGGCACTCCACTTCAATGGTTTACCTCCTTCCTTAATGGCCGCAATTTCAAAGTCAGACTGGGAAACCACAGCTCCAATGCCTTCAGCCTTGCCCAAGGTGTCCCCCAGGGCTCATCACTCTCCTCCACCCTTTTCAATATATACCTGCTGCCCCTTTGCCATCTCCTCACCAAACTCAAACTCACTCACTTCATATATGCCGATGACGTACAAATCGTCATCCCTATACCTCAACTATCCCTCAACTCTGCAAAAACAGAATTCATGATAATCTCTTCCCAGCACAAACCCACCCCTTTCCCCCATACCCAATCACCCCATCAATCCATCTCCATCTCTCATCACGCAAGGAATCTAGGTGTCATTATAGATGACCAACTCAGCCTAAAAAAATTCATCACCACCACCATAAAAGACTGTTATTTTAAATTACAAACCCTAAAAAAACTAAAGCCTCTACTGCACTTCAATGACTTTAGAACAGTGCTCCAAGCTATCATATTTTCAAAAATCGACTACTGCAACTCTCTCCTTCTGGGCCTTCCCAAAATCCACCTAGCCCCTCTCCAACTGCTCCAGAACTCAGTTGCTCGCATTCTCACTAACTCAAGAAGGAATGAACACATCACCCCCATTCTCAAACAGCTCCACTGGCTACCCATACAACAACGCATACAATACAAAACCCTTAACATCATACACAAAACCCTCCACAACCAAAATATGAAATGGCTTGATGACTCCCTAGCCTTCCGAAGGTCCAACAGACCCACCCGACCCCAACACGCAGCTTTGTTAATCACACCCTCTCCCAAGCTCACCCATTACAACTCCACCAAAGAGCGAGCCCTATCCATCGCAGCCTCTGCACTCTGGAACTCCCTTCCCCCTGACCTCAGGCAAGAACCTAACACGCAACAATTCAAACAAAAACTAAAAACCTGGCTGTTCTTGCAAGCATACACATAATCCATCTTTCTGCACACTCCCCCTGCTTTACCCTCCCCAAACTTCCTACAACTCCATAACACACAATAAATCACTGCACTATTTTACTAATATTTGAACACCACATGTATATGTATATAAGTTCTTTTTAAGTTTTCTATTGTACATTCCTATATACTTTTATCCTTTAGCCACTATTTTATGTATTAAGTTCTAACGTTCCCTGTAAAAGCAACGTTTGCTACCTTTTATGTTATAATGTAAACCGATATGATGTATCTAACGAACGTCGGTATAGAAAAACCTCAAACAAATAAATAAATAAATTATAAAATCCGGGGTCGGCGTGTGCAAGGGGGTGCACATTTGTGCAACCTGCGTGCGCCGAGCCCGGCGCGCGCTGCCTGTTCCCTCCGAGGCCGCTCCGAAATCGGAGCGGCCTCGGAGGAAACTTTCCTTTTGCCTCCCCTCACCTTCCCCTACCTAACCCCCCCCCCGGCCCTATCTAACCCCCACTACCTTTGTCGGCAGATTTACGCCTACCTGAGGCAGGTGTAAATCTGCGTGCGCCAGCGGGCTGCTGGCGCGCCATCACCCGACCCGGGGGCTGGTCCGGAGGCCTTGGCCATGCCCCTGGGCTGGCGCCACGCCCCCAGACCCGCCCCAAACCACCCCCCTGACCCCCGGACACACCCCCAGACACGCCCCCTCCTGCTCCTTGTACGAAGCCCCGGGACTTACACGCGTCCTGGGGCTATGCGCGCACCGGCGGCCTATGCAAAATACTTGCCGGCGCGCGAGTGCCCTGCGCTCGTAAATCCGGCCGGATTTACGCGCGCAGGGCTTTTAAAATCCGGCCCTTAATATCAAGTGGATGTTCTCTAGCAGTTCTCCTGTCCCCACCCATAAGGTGATAGACTTGCTCAAATTTAACTTCAGCTTGTAACTATTAATCTTCTGAGCAATCACTTCTAACCCTTTCTTCAGTCTCTCTATATCAGCTACTCTGTTCTGGGTTATTGGGTAAAATATCTTTATATCATTCTCATACAAATAAGATTTCAGTCCCACTAATCTGAGCACATAACGGAGCCATGAAGCTGTCAAATAAATATGGGGAAAGGATGGACCCCTGAGATACCCCACAATCCAAGACCCTAGGCAAAGACTAGGCTTGGAGAAATGACATCAACCACTGGAATGCCTTTCTCTTATCCCTTCTGATATCAACTGAGCCAACAAAAGCTTGAGATTCACCATATCAAAAGCAGCAGTGAAGTCTAAAAAGACCATTACTACATTATCGTATGAATTTTAAAAGGCCCACGAGCGTAAACTTCGGAGGTTATGCACGTGGCCGGGCACTGCGTGCATTTTCAAAAGGACCCGGCCACGTGTGTAATGACCCATATGCGCACAAGTGCCGGGCCAGATAAAAGAGGCGGCCAGCTGCCGGCGCACAGAACTAACGTCTGCTCCTTAGAGCTCGTAAGTAAAAATACAAAAACATTTTGAAAAATTAGGGAGGATTTGGGGGTCGGGGAGGCGAGGGGAAAAGATAGGAAGGTCAGGTAGAGGTGTATGAAAGTTCCCTCCTTTATTGGAGTGGACTGGGAGGGAACTGGGAAAAAGGCAAATCGTGGATGCCCGCGCGTTTCTTTTAAAATCTACCCTAAAGTCGTTAACAAAGAGATCAATAACAATTCTCTACTCCAAGCCTTCTGAAAATCTCATTGAAACATATCAGACATAGAGTGATCATCCAGAAAGTCAGTCAGGTGTAATGCTACTAATTTTTCAATGATTTTGATACAAAAAGAAAATTTAAACCTGGTTGATAGTTATCTTTGGACTTCAGATCCAAAGATGGTTCTTCTAAGTAATAGCCTAACCATCACTCTCTTCAAAGGTGCAGGGAAAACCCCTTTTTACTAGAGAAGCATTAAATAGTAATGCCAGCCTCTCCAAAAAGGCTCTTTTGTGGACCTTGCCAACACTGACAGACAAGGATCTAAAGCATGCATTGTAATCCTTATCAATTTCAGGACATCTACTACTTGCTGAGAACTAACGTAGATGAAAACATTCAAATTTTCCAACATTCTCCCCATTTACACCAATTTCCTGCTTTCACATGTAATGCACCTCTTCGCCTACCAACTGGTTATACTTTCCCCACATATATCTAAACTCTGTACAGTACCTTAAAGATCATTCCCCCAATTCTTCCCTCCCCACTCCCTCCATGACTATTTGGGAGCCAGAATTTGATTCTTTAATATCTCTCTCCCTTAAATTCTGCCATTATTCTAGTGAAAATGTTCAGCAAAATTATTACACATAGGGGTAGATTTTTAAAGTTATGTGTGGGCGTAGATTTGTTCGCGCAACCTGGCGCGAACAAATCTATGCCCAATTTTATAACATGAGCACGCTGTCGAGCGCATGTTATAAAATCCAGGGTTGGCGCGCACAGGGCGGTGCACAATTGTGCAACCTGTGTGCGCCGAGCCGAGCAGTCTGCCTCCGTTCCCTCTGAGGCCGCTCCAAAATCAGAGCGGCCTCGGAGGGAACTTTTTTCCAGCCCCCCCCCCCACCTTTCCCTCCTTTCCCCTACCTAACCCACCCCCCAGCCCTAACTAAATCCCACCCCTATCTTTGTTAAGAAAGTTATGCCTGCCCGCGCCAGCAGGCTGCTGGCCGGGGGCTGGTTTGGAGGCCTCGGCCACGCTCCTGGAACGCCCCCGGGCCGGCACCATGCCCATGGCCCTGCCCCTGGAATGCTCCTGAATGCTGCGCCGCCCCCGACACGCCCCTCCAAGCAAAGCCCCAGGACTTACGCGCGTCCCAGGGCTTTGTGCTCGCCGGTGGCCTATGCCCCAAATCCTCTTACTTCTCAGCTGCATAAGTTGCTAGTTAGCTGGATAAGTTTTATCCGTTTAACTTTACACTTGTTATTGAGATGGTCTAACTTACACAGTTAAGTTAACTAGATAAGTGTGAATATTGGCACTTAATCCAGCTAAGTTAGCCAGATAAGTAACTCGCCCCATTGTGCTCACATCTTTCCCATTGGAGAGATACCCATTCTGGAGAAGGATTTCATGGGTGATGATTCAGATCAACTGAACCAAATCACGGTAATCCTGGAAGATGTGGTAGGCCTGATTGACAAACTGAAGAGTAGTAAATTACCTGGACCGGATGGTATACACCCCAGGGATCTGAAGGAACTAAAAAATGAAATTTCAGACTTAGTAAAAATTTGTAACCTATCATTAAAATCATTCAATGTACCTGAAGATTGGAAGATGGCCAATGTAACCCCGATATTTAAAAAGGGATCCAGGGGTGATCTGGGAAACTATAGATCAGTGAGCTTGACTTCAGTGCTGGGAAATATAGTGGAAACTGTTATAAAGAATAAAATAACAAAACATTTAGATAGACATGGTTTGATGGGACACAGCCAACATGGATTTACCAAGGGAAGTCTTGCCTTACAAATCTCCTACAATTTTTTTGAAAGGGTGAATAAACATGTGGACAAAGGTGAGCCAATAGCTGTGGTGTATTTGCATTTTCAGAAGGTGTTCAACAAAGTCCCACATGAGAGACTTCTAAGAAAAACTAAAAAGTTATGGGATACGAAGTGATGTCCTTTTGTGGATTACAAATTGGTTAAAAGACAGGAAACAGAGTAGGATTAAATGGTCAGGTTTCACACTGGAAAAAGATAAACAGTGGAGTGCCTCAGGGATCTATACTTGGATCAGTGCTTTTTAATATATTTATAAATGATCTGGAAAGGGGTACGAGTGAAGTGATCAAATATTTGGTTGACACAAAATTATGCAGAGCAGTTAAATCTCAAACGGATTGTGATGAATTGCAGGAGGACCTTGCAAGACTGGAAGATTGGGCTTCCAAATGGCAGATGAAATTTAATGTGGACAAGTGCAAGGTGATGCATATAGGGAAATGTAACCCTTGCTATAATTACACAATGTTAGGGTCTATGTTAGGGAGTCACCACCCAGGAAAGAGAATTGGGCGTCATAGTGGATAATAACGATTACCGTCATGGTTAAAAGGTGAGGTGAAAGAGGCTATTTTAGCCCAAAAAACATCCTTCAAAAATGGAAGAAGGATCCATCTGAAGAAAATAGGATAAAACATAAGCATTGTCAAGCTAAGTGTAAAACATTGATAAGACAGGCGAAGAGAGAGAATTTGAAATGAAGTTGGCCATAGAGGCAAAAACTCATAATAAAAACTTTTTAAAATATATCCAAAGCAAGAAACCTGTGAGGGAGTCGGTTAGACCATTAGCGCTGAATATCTGCCCAATATTTGCTGTCCTTTACTTTGTAGCATACTCCTTTCACTTTCTCTTGTTGTCCAAAGTCTTACGCCCTTGCTGTTTGCTTTCTAACCACCTGATCATCTGTTTTTGGCTCCACCTCTCTCTTAAATACCATGGTGCTGGTTTCTTCATTGCTACTCCCAAGGTTCTCCTGGAGAAATCACATCCAGTCCAGAGTGTAGCTCCACATCCCTGGACTCCACTAATTCCTGCACTTCTGTGTGATGTAGGACCCTTAACTTCTAAAAATGTACTTAAATCCAAATCCCTTTTCACTCCCTCTCCACCCCCCTCCCCTAATATCATTCTTCCTGAACAATTAATGGCATAAACACTCGAAGCAATCTGCTCCTGGAATTAAAATACCTCATGCTCAATTGTGTTTCTTATTCAGTGCAGTCATGGTCACCCTTCTTCCACAGGAGCCAACACAACACACTCCCAACTCATAAACAGACACGTTCCCTTGGCATGGCTCTTCAGTGCTGATCCAGTAGCATTGCCAGTGAAGTCATGGTCACCCTTCTTCCACAGGAGCCAACACAACACACTCCCAACTCATAAACAGACACGTTCCCTTGGCATGGCTCTTCAGTGCTGATCCAGTAGCATTGCCAGTGAAGTCATGGTCACCCTTCTTCCACAGGAGCCAACACAACACACTCCCAACTCATAAACAGACACGTTCCCTTGGCATGGCTCTTCAGTGCTGATCCAGTAGCATTGCCAGTGAAGTCATGGTCACCCTTCTTCCACAGGAGCCAACACAACACACTCCCAACTCATAAACAGACACGTTCCCTTGGCATGGCTCTTCAGTGCTGATCCAGTAGCATTACCAGTGAAGTCATGGTCACCCTTCTTCCACAGGAGCCAACACAACACACTCCTAACTCATAAACAGACACGTTCCCTTGGCATGGCTCTTCAGTGCTGATCCAGTAGCATTGCCAGTGAAGTCATGGTCACCCTTCTTCCACAGGAGCCAACACAACACACTCCCAACTCATAAACAGACACATTCCCTTGGCATGGCTCTTCAGTGCTGATCCAGTAGCATTGCCAGTGCAGTCATGGTCACCCTTCTTCCACAGGAGCCAACACAACACACTCCCAACTCATAAACAGACACGTTCCCTTGGCATGGCTCTTCAGTGCTGATCCAGTAGCATTGCCAGTGAAGTCATGGTCACCCTTCTTCCACAGGAGCCAACACAACACACTCCCAACTCATAAACAGACACGTTCCCTTGGCATGGCTCTTCAGTGCTGATCCAGTAGCATTGCCAGTGAAGTCATGGTCACCCTTCTTCCACAGGAGCCAATACAACACACTCCCAACTCATAAACAGACACGTTCCCTTGGCATGGCTCTTCAGTGCTGATCCAGTAGCATTGCCAGTGAAGTCATGGTCACCCTTCTTCCACAGGAGCCAATACAACACACTCCCAACTCATAAACAGACACGTTCCCTTGGCATGGCTCTTCAGTGCTGATCCAGTAGCATTGCCAGTGAAGTCATGGTCACCCTTCTTCCACAGGAGCCAACACAACACACTCCCAACTCATAAACAGACACGTTCCCTTGGCATGGCTCTTCAGTGCTGATCCAGTAGCATTGCCAGTGAAGTCATGGTCACCCTTCTTCCACAGGAGCCAACACAACACACTCCCAACTCATAAACAGACACGTTCCCTTGGCATGGCTCTTCAGTGCTGATCCAGTAGCATTGCCAGTGAAGTCATGGTCACCCTTCTTCCACAGGAGCCAACACAACACACTCCCAACTCATAAACAGACACGTTCCCTTGGCATGGCTCTTCAGTGCTGATCCAGTAGCATTGCCAGTGAAGTCATGGTCACCCTTCTTCCACAGGAGCCAACACAACACACTCCCAACTCATAAACAGACACGTTCCCTTGGCATGGCTCTTCAGTGCTGATCCAGTAGCATTGCCAGTGAAGTCATGGTCACCCTTCTTCCACAGGAGCCAACACAACACACTCCCAACTCATAAACAGACACGTTCCCTTGGCATGGCTCTTCAGTGCTGATCCAGTAGCATTGCCAGTGAAGTCATGGTCACCCTTCTTCCACAGGAGCCAACACAACACACTCCCAACTCATAAACAGACACGTTCCCTTGGCATGGCTCTTCAGTGCTGATCCAGTAGCATTGCCAGTGAAGTCATGGTCACCCTTCTTCCACAGGAGCCAACACAACACACTCCCAACTCATAAACAGACACGTTCCCTTGGCATGGCTCTTCAGTGCTGATCCAGTAGCATTGCCAGTGAAGTCATGGTCACCCTTCTTCCACAGGAGCCAATACAACACACTCCCAACTCATAAACAGACACGTTCCCTTGGCATGGCTCTTCAGTACTGATCCACTAACATTGCCCTACAAAGAGCCGAGTCCCTGATTCTTATTACATAAGAGGTGTCATAAATATAGAGTAAAGAGAGATGTATTGTCTTATAAAATTAATTGAAAGTTACAGTTCCTGTTTTTTATAGCCCTGCTCCTATCTCTGCAAACAGATCTCCTGGTTTTCCTGCTTCAGCATATATACTATGGTCAATACTTTAGTGTAGCAAGACTAATACTGAATTCTAGCTGATGAAGTGTCTGAGTGGTCACTAGAAACAAGCAAGGAATAATCAACTTTGAGCGCTCTTGACAATGGACTTGCTGACATGTAGAAGGGTGGCCCCCTTTGTCCGTAAGCAGCCTATCTTGGATATCCAGCAACAGCTAAGTGGAACTGACCTGTTTAAGGGTATAAACCAAGGATACTGGCAATGTAAAGATCCAGATCACACCAGGACAACATGAAGCCCTAAGATCCAAGGATATTCAGAGTCCTACCCTGCTGAGAAGTTGACTGACCACTGAGATGCTGAACAGCTAGTCCTGCTGAGAGAAGATCTAGAGAGGTTAGGTGTCCTTGTTAGGATACAGAGCTGACCTCACTAGGGTAATAGCAAAGGGATGTGAAAACTTTAAAATCCTATTTAGCAATAAATCGTATGTGACTCCACTATAGTTTCCTCCAGGGCTGGGAGATGCCAACTTGTGGTCAGATTTACAAACTTATTTGGCTAACTTTGGCTGTGATATTCAGCGAGACACAAGTCCCACAGAATATACCTGGTTAGGTTTTATGTTAGCTGGGTAAGTTTACCCATCTAATGTCAGACCTTGTCTCCACCATGACTAGACTTACCTATCTAAATTGAACACCAACGTGATCTGTCTACCAGCCTCAAGTTTAGGGGCAAAGGCTGGTCAGCACCATTTTGGAAAATGGTATCAACTGAGCCAGAGGCTAGGGGACACTTTTGTTTTAAAGGCAGTGGGGTTGGGGTGTTCTGGAATGAGGGGACTTACTCGCCTACCAGGATAATTTTTGTGAGCTGGGGGGACGCTATCTGGGTTTCTATTTTATGTCATGGGGGCCTGGGGATGAGGAGCAACTCTTGTGGGATGGGGTGGTTTAATTAAAGGTGGGGGTCTGGTATTGAACTGGGGAAGTTGGATTTAATGGGGAAGGGTTTGAGCAGGGGGGGGGGATGGTATCACCAAGCAGTGGACTTTAACTTTTTAAAAACTTTTTTGTGGCTCCAGGGTGGGCAAGGGGTCTCGTAAGATCCCTGGTGGCTTTTGTGCACTTTTTTTTTTTGGGGGGGGGGGGGAGTTCATGTTGGGCGCCCCAGCCACATTCATTTGTCTCATTGACGTTTTCCGCTAGACAAAAGAACATGGAGATACATCCACAATATTTTGTTGGGTGGGGAAAAACATCACAGGACCACTGCCCTGTGATATTTGGCCCCTCCCCTCCCAGTAAATCCAGGCTTTAACTGGATAAGTTACAATACTGAGACTGATCCGGCTAACATAGTTGAATAAGTCAGATCTGCTACTGAGCAGGTCTAGAGTTAGACAGATAAACCTATCTGTTCTAGCAGAGGCTCAAGATGGGGTCATAAGTCACAGCTTATGAACAGACGTCATCTGATTGAGTGCTGTTGAGTGAAGACTGCATGTATGTGGGTGTGTAAAAGATAGAGAGAGAGAGATACAGCATGATTTTGTGAGTTTAACAGTATATGTGTGTGCGAGTGTTTGTTGTGTACAGGGTGTGTGTAAGAGAGACAGCATGTTTATGTGTGTGTATATACCATGCATATGAGAGAGACAGCATATTTGTATGATTGAATGTGTAACAGTATATGTTTTTGTGTGTGAGAGAGAGAGACAGCATAGTTTTGTGTCTGTATATGTAACAGTATATGTATATGTGAGAGAGTGCGAGACTGTGCTTTTGTGAGTTTGTGTAACAGTATGTGTGTGTTTGAGAGAGAGAGAGAGAGAGAGACAGCATATTTTGTGAGTTTATGTGTAACAGTATGACTGTGTGTTTATGTAAAAGAGAGACACAAACACGTTTCTGTGTTATGTGCAACAGTATGTGTATATGTGAGCGAGTGACTGTGCTTTTGTGAGTTTATGTGTAACAGTATGACTGTGTGTGAGACAGCATGTTTGTGTGAGTGTATGTGTAACAGTATGACTGTGTGTGAGACAGCATGTTTGTGTGAGTGTATGTATAACAGTATGACTGTGTGTTTGAGAGAGAGAGACAGCATATTTTGTGAGTATATGTGAAACAGTATGACTGTGTGTGAGACAGCATGCTTGTGTGAGTGTATGTGTAACAGTATGTGTGTGTTTGACAGAGAGAGACAGCATATTTTGTGAGTTTATGTGTAACAGTATGACTGTGTGTGAGATAGCATGTTTGTGTGAGTGTATGTGTAACAGTATGTGTGTGTTTGAGAGAGAGAGAGACAGCATATTTTGTGAGTTTATGTGTAACAGTATGACTGTGTGTGAGACAGTATGTTTGTGTGAGTGTATGTGTAACAGTATGTGTGTGTTTGAGAGAGAGAGAGACAGCATATTTTGTGAGTTTATGTGTAACAGTATGACTGTGTGTGTGAGACAGTATGTTTGTGTGAGTGTATGTGTAACAGTATGTGTGTGTTTGACAGAGAAAGACAGCATATTTTGTGAGTTTATGTGTAACAGGTTTGTGTGTGTACGAGAGAGACAGCATATTTTGTGAGTTTATGTGTAACAGTATGTGTGTGTTTGACAGAGAGAGACAGCATATTTTGTGAGTGTATGTGTAACAGTATGTGTGTGTTTCACAGAGAGAGACAGCATATTTTGTGAGTTTATGTGTAACAGTATGTGTGTGTTTTACAGAGAGAGACAGCATATTTTGTGAGTTTATGTGTAACAGTAGGTTGTGTGTGTACGAGAGAGACAGAGAAACAGTATGTTTGTGTAAGTACATGTATGTGTAACAGTGTATGTGTGTGTGAACGAGAGAACATGTTTTTGTGAGTTTATGTAAGAGTATATGTGTGTGTGTAATATATTCAGAAAAATCAAATCCCAGGAGTAATATTAAAGTCACAAGTATGCTGAGATTCTGACTTTTGTACACAAACATTACAAGTTCTGCCATAATATTATCAAAACAAATCAAATTCCGACATCAATAAGCTCAGGAAAAAATGAGCAGAAAAGCCCAGGAGGAGAGGGAGACATGGAAGAGAATCTGATTCAGGAACTGGAGAAAGGTGTTCTCATATGCTGAAGACTCACGCTAAGTGTTTTTTTCCTCTTTGAATCTGTGATAATAAGTGAGGTTTGGGTGGACCCTTGGACACTGTGGCAGCTGACCACGCCCACGGGGGGCAGTCCTGTAAGGGGCCACAGGTCAGGCTCACCTGAAGACACACAAACACAGAGATTGATCTTTTGTGATGAAGCCACCAGAGGTGGCAGTGGTGAGCAGCAGAAGTAGCCCGGCTGGGCTGGTATCCCTCAGGCGCTGGAACAGCGACTCCTCCGGTAGCAGTGCTGTAGTGGAAAGAACTGAGAATAATGAGTACAGTGGAATATGCACAAAGCCCCAGTATGGAGAACCCCAGGATAGGGAGAGCAGGCCCTCGAGGAGCGAGTACCTGATTCCTGAGACCTGAGAGGCTTGGAGGTAATGCACTCACACAGCGCTTCCACGTAGGAGGTGGCACTAGGGCTGGAACGGAGGCAGGCCCTCGAGGAGCGAGTACCTGATCCCTGAGAGCTGAGAGGCTTGAAGGTGATGTACTCACACAGCGGTTCCACGTAGGAGATGGCACCAGGGCTGGAACGGAGGCAGGCCCTCGAGGAGCGAGTACCTGATCCCTGGGAGCTGAGAGGCTTGAAGGTAATGTACTCACACAGCGGTTCCACGTAGGAGATGGCACCGGGGCTGGAACGGAGGCAGGCCCTCGAGGAGCGAGTACCTGATCCCTGAGAGCTAAGAGGCTTGAAGGTAATGTACTCACACAGCGGTTCCACGTAGGAGATGGCACCAGGGATGGAACGGGGGCAGGCCCTCGAGGAGCGAGTACCTGATCCCTGGGAGCTGAGAGACTTGAAGGTAATGTACTCACACAGCGGTTCCACGTAGGAGATGGCACTAGGGCTGGAACGGAGGCAGGACCTCGAGGAGCGAGTACCTGATCTCTGAGAGCTGACAGGCTTGAAGGTAATGTACTCACACAGCGGTTCCATGTAGGAGATGGCACCAGAGCTGGAATGGAGGCAGGCCCTCGAGGAGCGAGTACCTGATCCCTGAGAGCTGAGAGGCTTGAAGGTAATGTACTCACACAGCGGTTCCACGTAGGAGATGGCACTAGGGCTGGAACGGAGGCAGGCCCTCGAGGAGCGAGTACTTGATCTCTGAGAGCTGACAGGCTTGAAGGTAATGTACTCACACAGCGGTTCCACGTAGGAGATGGCACCAGGGCTGGAACGGAGGCAGGACCTCGCGGAGCGAGTACCTGATCCCTGAGAGCTGAGAGGCTTGAAAGTAATGTACTCACACAGCGGTTCCACGTAGGAGATGGCACCAGGGCTGGAACGGAGGCAGGCCCTCGAGGAGCGAGTACC
This sequence comes from Rhinatrema bivittatum, assembly GCF_901001135.1. Lineage (NCBI taxonomy): Eukaryota > Metazoa > Chordata > Amphibia > Gymnophiona > Rhinatrematidae > Rhinatrema > Rhinatrema bivittatum. The sequence continues at coordinate 2,707,713 of NC_042623.1, read as the reverse complement.
TGATCCCTGAGAGCTGAGAGGCTTGAAGGTAATGTACTCACACAGCAGTTCCACGTAGGAGATGGCACTAGGGCTGGAACGGAGGCAGGCCCTCGAGGAGCGAGTACCTGATCCCTGAGAGCTGAGAGGCTTGAAGGTGATGTACTCACACAGCGGTTCCACGTAGGAGATGGCACTAGGGCTGGAACGGAGGCAGGCCCTCGAGGAGCGAGTACCTGATCCCTGAGAGCTGAGAGGCTTGAAGAAGATGTAATCATACAGCGGTTCCATATAGGAGATGGCACTAGGGCTGGAACGGAGGCAGGCCCTCGAGGAGCGATTACCTGGCTCCAGGGAACAGCTCTGAGGTGAAGATGGTAGTACTCACTGGTGTTGACGATAGTGAATCCTTCCAGGCAGAAGAGAAGGTAGGAGCAGGCAGCGAGTCAGGGAACACGGGCCCTCGAGGAGCGAGTACCGGTTTCCTGACAGCGACCTGAAAAGCAAGTGAGGTCCCCCAGGAGTGGGTACCCCGTTAGCAATAAGAGTCCAGTGGAAGATTGGAAAGGCAGAGTAGCTGGGTACAGAGAGCGAATCCCATCCGTAAGAATCCCCCGTGCTAACTCAAAGGCTAGCAAACATCGTAGGCTTTAAATATCCGGGCAGGGTGACGTCATCACAGGGGGACGCCCCTGAGGTTCACGCCAAGTAGGAAATAAGAGTGAGGGCCGCGCGGCCCGCGCGCCCTAAGGTACCAGCGGAGCATGGCGGGAGGCAGCGACCAAGCCAGTCCGGGGACGCCGGAGAGGACGGCAGACAGACGCCGCGGCAGCCAGGCGTCCATTAACAGCAAGAGGAGGAGCAAAAGGAGAGAGGTAGGAGGAGGGCAGCCGTCGGGAAGGGACGGTTGCAGCAGAATCTTTTTTTTTTTCAACAAGTAAAAGGTGCAGGCATTGGCAAACGTCTTCCTCCATTGGGTGAATGTATGCAGCATCTTTCTGACGATCTGTTAAATGATGGAAGAGATTTATACAAGACTCAGTCCCAGATATGTGCTTCAAGGACTTTTAACACAAACGAACTTTCTTGTAATGCTGCTGATCTTGTATCTCCGCACTCTCTGCTGCTGCTACTGCCTTATTCCACTCCACCAGAAGCTTCCAAACATAGACTCGTGTGGGGCGGTGATGCTGTGGGAATCCATGCCGGGTTTTCTCTCTTGCTTCTTTTACAAAAACTCATTTTAACACAGGGTTATTGGACGTTTGTTTTCGCTGTGAACCCTCAGAGAGTGACATAGGAGATGTACAGCAATCACAGCTGACTTTAGTCACCAGGAGTCCTGGCTTTCTTGGCTAGATGGCTTCATCCCATCTACCTCCAGACTGTCACACTTCCTGTTTCCTCCCACCTTGTTCTCCACTGAAGAGTCAGCTGATTTCCGTTTCAAGGTGGACCGATCTAATTCCTGCTAAGGTTATCTTCCTCTACCTTTTAATCTGGCCCACGCAATCTCTTTTCAAAATCTAGACCAAACCATCTTTTCTTCTGGTGTTACCCTACAGAAGCATTGCAGTTTGCAGGCAGCTGAAGAATAATGAGCGGAAAATAATCGTGAGTACGATGGGCAATTCTGGCAATGAAAAATTACAGCATAGATGTTTGCACACTTGAAGGTAAAGGTAGAATAATTTGTTGTGATATTTTTGTCCTTATATTGTAGAGTCTCATCCCGGATATAGCTGGGGATTATTAGAAAAGGAATGGAAAATAAAACAGAGAATATCATAATGTCTCTGTATCACTCCATGGTGCATCCTCATCTTGTGTTCATATATCATACACAAACAGAATGCTGGGGATTATTAGGAAAGGAATGGAGAATAAAACAGAGAATATCATAATGTCTCTGTATCACTCCATGGTGTGACCTCATCTTGTGTTCATATATCATACACAAACAGAATGCTGGGGATTATTAGGAAAGGAATGGAGAATAAAGCAGAGAATATCATAATGCCTCTGTATCACTCCATGGTGCATCCTCATCTTGTGTTCATATATCATACACAAACAGAATGCTGGGGATTATTAGGAAAGGACTGGAGAATAAAACAGAGAATATCATAATGTCTCTGTATCACTCCATGGTGCATCTTTATCTTGTGTTCATATATCATACACAAACAGAATGCTGGGGATTATTAGGAAAGGAATGGAGAATAAAACAGAGAATATCCTAATGCCTCTGTATCACTCCATGGTGCATCCTCACCTTGTGTTCATATATCATACACAAACAGAATGCTGGGGATTATTAGGAAAGGAATGGAGAATAAAACAGAGAATATCCTAATGTCTCTGTATCACTCCATGGTGCATCCTCATCTTGTGTTCATATATCATACACAAACAGAATGCTGGGGATTATTAGGAAAGGAATGGAGAATAAAACAGAGAATATCATAATGTCTCAGTATCACTCCATGGTGCATCCTCATCTTGTGTTCATATATCTTACACAAACAGAATGCTGGGGATTATTAGGAAAGGACTGGAGAATAAAACAGAGAATATCATAATGTCTCAGTATCACTCCATGGTGCATCCTCATCTTGTGTTCATATATCATACACAAACAGAATGCTGGGGATTATTAGGAAAGGAATGGAGAATAAAACAAAGAATATCCTAATGCCTCTGTATCACTCCATGGTGCATCCTCATCTTGTGTTCATATATCATACACAAACAGAATGCTGGGGATTATTAGGAAAGGACTGGAGAATAAAACAGAGAATATCATAATGCCTCTGTATCACTCCATGGTGCATCCTCATCTTGTGTTCATATATCATACACACACAGAATGCTGGGGATTATTAGGAAAGGAATGGAGAATAAAACAGAGACTATCATAATGTCTCTGTATCACTCCATGGTGCATCCTCATCTTGTGTTCATATATCATACACAAACAGAATGCTGGGGATTATTAGGAAAGGAATGGAGAATAAAACAGAGAATATCATAATGTCTCTGTATCACTCCATGGTGCATCCTCATCTTGTGTTCATATATCATACACAAACAGAATGCTGGGGATTATTAGGAAAGGAATGGAGAATAAAACAGAGAATATCATAATGCCTCTGTATCACTCCATGGTGCATCCTCATCTTGTGTTCATATATCATACACAAACAGAATGCTGGGGATTATTAGGAAAGGAATGGAGAATAAAACAGAGAATATCATAATGCCTCTGTATCACTCCATGGTGCATCCTCATCTTGTGTTCATATATCATACACAAACAGAATGCTGGGGATTATTAGGAAAGGAATGGAGAATAAAACAGAGAATATCATAATGTCTCCGTATCACTCCATGGTGCGACCTCATCTTGTGTTCATATATCATACACAAACAGAATGCTGGGGATTATTAGGAAAGGAATGGAGAATAAAACAGAGAATATCATAATGTCTCTGTATCACTCCATGGTGTGACCTCATCTTGTGTTCATATATCATACACAAACAGAATGCTGGGGATTATTAGGAAAGGAATGGAGAATAAAACAGAGAATATCATAATGCCTCTGTATCACTCCATGGTGCATCCTCATCTTGTGTTCATATATCATACACAAACAGAATGCTGGGTATTATTAGGAAAGGAATGGGGAATAAAACAGAGAATATCATAATGTCTCTGTATCACTCCATGGTGTGACCTCATCTTGTGTTCATATATCATACACAAACAGAATGCTGGGGATTATTAGGAAAGGAATGGAGAATAAAACAGAGAATATCGTAATGCCTCTGTATCACTCCATGGTGCATCCTCATCTTGTGTTCATATATCATACACAAACAGAATGCTGGGGATTATTAGGAAAGGAATGGAGAATAAAACAGTTAATATCACAATGCCTCTGTATCACTCCATGGTGCATCCTCATCTTGTGTTCATATATCATACACAAACAGAATGCTGGGGATTATTAGGAAAGGAATGGAGAATAAAACAGAGAATATCATAATGCCTCTGTATCACTCCATGGTGCATCCTCATCTTGTGTTCATATATCATACTCAAACAGAATGCTGGGGATTACTAGGAAAGGAATGGAGAATAAAACAGAGAATATCATAATGCCTCTGTATCACTCCATGGTGCATCCTCATCTTGTGTTCATATATCATACACAAACAGAATGCTGGGGATTATTAGGAAAGGAATGGGGAATAAAACAGAGAATATTATAATGTCCCTGTATCACTCCATGGTGCATCCTCATCTTGTGTTCATATATCATACACAAACAGGATGCTGGGGATTATTAGGAAAGGAATGGAGAATAAAACAGAGAATATCATAATGTCTCTGTATCACTCCATGGTGCGACCTCATCTTGTGTTCATATATCATACACAAACAGAATGCTGGGGATTATTAGGAAAGGAATGGAGAATAAAACAGAGCATATCATAATGTCTCTATATCCCTCCATGGTGCATCCTCATCTTGTGTTCATATATCATACACAAACAGAATGCTGGAGATTATTAGGAAAGGAATAGAGAATAAAACAGAGAATATCATAATGTCTCTGTATCCTTCCATGGTGCATCCTCATCTTGTGTTCATATATCATACACAAACAGAATGCTGGGGATTATTAGGAAAGGAATGGAGAATAAAACAGAGAATATCATAATGTCTCTGTATCGCTCCATGGTGCATCCTCATCTTGTGTTCATATATCATACACAAACAGAATGCTGGGGATTATTAGGAAAGGAATGGAGAATAAAACAGAGAATATCATAATGTCTCTGTATCGCTCCATGGTGCATCCTCATCTTGTGTTCATATATCATACACAAACAGAATGCTGGGGATTATTAGGAAAGGAATGGAGAATAAAACAGAGAATATCATAATGTCTCTGTATCACTCCATGGTGCAACCTCATCTTGAGTACTGTGTGCAGTTCTGGTCATCGCATCTCAAGATGTGCGCACAAATGTAGTCGCGTGTGTAACTTTTAAAATCTGCCCTTTTGTGTGCATTAGGGGTGTGCATTCGTTTTCACCATATTGGCGATCCGCAACATATATTGCACTATTCGTAGTATTCGTGGGGACGCGAAACGTATCGCGATTCCCCACGAATACACGAATCTACACCGAATTATACGGCCACCTAAATAAAAATTTAAACAACCCCCCCACCCTCCTGAACCCCCCCAAGACTTACCAAAACTCCCTGGTGGTCCAGCTGGGGGTCCGGGAGCCATCCCCTGCACTCACACCCTCGGTGCCAGTTTCATCATGGCGCCAATAGCCTTTGTCACAGGGGCTACCGGTGCCATTGGTCAGCCCCTTTCACATGACCATCGGCGCCATCTTGTGCTCTTACCATGTGACAGGGGCTGACCAATGGCACCGGTAGGCCCTATGACATAGTATGGGCAAAGGCTATCGGCGCCATTTTGAGTACTGGCATCGGACGGCCGGAGTGCAGGAGGTCGCTCCGGGACCCCTGTTGGACCCCCAGGGACTTTTGGCCAGCTTGGGGGGGCCTCCTGACCCGCACAAGACTTGCCAAAAGTCCAGCGGGGTCCGGGAGCGACCTCCTGCATGCCGGCCGGCCGATGCCAGTACTCAAAATGGCGCCGATCGCCTTTACCCTCACTATGTCACAGGTACCGACGGTCTGCCCCTGTGACATAATGAGGGCAAAGGCGATCGGCGCCATTTTGAATACTGGCAGCAGATCGCCTTTGCCCTAACTATGTCTCAGGGGCCGACCGTTGGTACCTGGGACATAGTGAGGGCAAAGGCGATCGGCACCATTTTGAGTACTGGCATCGGACGGCTGGCGTGCAGGAGGTCGCTCCCAGACCCCCGCTGGACTTTTGGCAAGTCTTGTGGGGGTCAGGAGGCCCCCCCAAGCTGGCCAAAAGTCCCTGTGGCTCCAACGGGGGTCCCAGAGCGACCTCCTGCACTCCGGCCATCCGATGCCAGTACTCAAAATGGTGCTGATAGCCTTTGCCCATACTATGTCACAGGGGCTACTGGTGCCATTGGTCAGCCCCTGTCACATGGTAGGAGCACAAGATGGCGTCGATGACCATGTGACAGGGGCTGACCAATGGCACCGGTAGACGCTGTGACAAAGGCTATTGGTGCCATGATGAAACCGTCACCGAGGGTGTGAGAGTGCAGGGGATGGCTCCCGGACTCCCCGCTGGACCACCAGGGAGTTTTGGTAAGTCTTGGGGGGGGGGGGGTCAGGTGGGTGGGGGGTTGTAGTTAATTTTAATTTTAGCTGGGATACGAATAGAAATCGCCGTATTAACGCATCGGGGCGCCATACGGCCGAATGCAACGTATCTGCTCCCCGACGAATCCGAATCACGAATGCAACGTATGGCGTCCCTCTGCACATCCCTAGTATGCATGAGTTTATCACACTAAAGTAATGAACCTCCAACCTCTTGAATTCTAGCCCTGTTTGGCTCCTGCCTCGTCCTCTCAAAAAAAAGTGGATTTCTTAAGAACGATGGACAGGAAAAGATGGGTCTGGGGAGAGGGTGGGCAGGCCCGGGGTTATCGTCTGTTTTTAACTTTTTCCCATTCTGGTGCTTTTTCTCGGTGGGGACTCAGGCCAATGGCTGCTTTGTAAATCAAAAGAAATATAAATGAAATTATCTTCTTCTTTTGTTTCATTTTCAAAAGGAAGCACATTCCTCATATCCTCTCTCCCCTTTCCCTTCCTGCTCTCTGTGTGCAGGAGATGTTCTTTATAAGCAGATAATAACTGACTGTAAGTGAATCAGGAAGACGTGTTTCATGGGCCTTCTCTGCATTGCCTCTGTCTCGTGCTTTGGTAGTAATCAGGTCTCTAGGTGGTGTCTGTTCAGGGACCTTTAGACAGGTCAAGGTTCTCCGTTACACTGACGGGCTACCATGACTTCATCACAGTCAACCCCCACGTCTCTCCAATGTATTTATTTATTTATCTTCTGCCTTTCGGGCTCTTTCAGAGCGGATTACATTTAGGTCTTAGAGGGATTTCTCTGACCCCAGAAGGCTCGCAATCTAACCGGGTCATTTCTCAAAATGTGTTATGGCATTAATGCAAGCAATAATGCATTAATGCATGTGTTAACGCTAAAACACATGCGATAATAGCACTAGTGCATGGTGCGAATGCACATTTTTGGAAGGGGTGGGATCAGGGAGGAGTTTAGGCGGGATTTAGGAAAATGAGGGGCGATATTGCACGCGCGATAGCATAACACATGCCATTGCACGGTTTTAATGCTGGAAATAACTGCACCTTTTCCCCAGGCTTTCTTCTCTGTTCTCTGTTTTTCTTTGTTTCTAATTCAAATCCCACTGGAGTGTATCTTCTTTTTCAAGATCTGGACCACGCAATCTCTTTTCAAAATCTAGACCAAACGATCTTTTCTTCTGGTGTTACCCCTACAAGAGGCCCTTGTTTCTCTGCCACCAGCTTCATCAGGGGGATATTTCACCATCTAAAGAAATAACCCGTAACTGTCACCGTACTCCATAAGTAAAACCCAACACACGACACAACAAACACACATCCTTCCCATGCTTGCCAGAAATAGGTTTTCCAGTATGTTTGCAACAGACCCACCTCACTGGCCATAAGACTACCCATGCTTTTTATACTTCTTCTAAATGTTTTTACCGCACACACCACAGGCTATATCCGGGATGAGACTCTACAAAATAAGGACAAAATATCACAACAAATTATTCTACTTTTACCTTCAAGTGTGCAAACAACTATGCTATAATTTTTCATTGCCAGAATGCCCATCGTACTCACGATTATTTTCCGCTCATTATTCTTCAGCTGCCTCCAACCTGCAATGCTTCTGTAGGGTAACACCAGAAGAAAAGATGGTTTGGTCTAGATTTTGAAAAGAGATTGCGTGGGCCAGATCTTGAAAAAGAAGATACACCCTGGTGGGATTTGAATTAGAAACAAAGAAAAACAGAACAGAGAAGAAAGGGCACGTGAATACATTAAACTTGTACAATTCGGAATATAGGCAATTACTATTGAGGCCAGGTGTGGCTTTAGGGTTTAAACTGTGTTGTATTATGTTACAAAATATGTTGAGTATTTGACAGCTAATAATTGTCACTGTAAGGGTTGTACGTGGTGTATTTAGACCTCAGGGATAATCAATATACATGTGACACTAGATTGTAAAGGGTTATTTGTGCCTATCCTATTACTGTTACTGTGATTTTAATGAGTGACTGGGATGAATGTAGGAGTAATATGTAACATGACACATTTTATGTGATTTGCATATAACATTTGTTAATAACGTTTTGTAGCCTCTCCATCCCTTCCTTTCCTGTGACCAACACGCTCGTCCACTCTCACCTCTGGCTTAGATTACTACCGGGCCGGTGCTAGCTTTTTTGCTGCTCCCCCGTTCACCCATTCTCTCTCCCAGGCCCAGCAAAAAACACCCCAGCTCCCTTCAGTGATACAGACTTTTAAAAACTGAAAACACCAACCCCTCCCCCTCCCCTGACCGCATGGCTGGTGCAGGGTATTAAGTGCCCCAGGCCAACCCTATGCCTTGCGCAATGCACCCCCCCCTGCCCCCCGCCCCATTCCACACACACAGGTAAGGGTTATGCATTTATATTTTACAGGAAAAACGTCAAAGTACAGTATTCTGAGGTAAAAATATCACTTCCATTATATTTACCTGCACCGCTGTGATGCCAACCAGAAATCCCTGCCCAAAAAACACTTGGAACCCATAGGGTATTAGGCCTATTGAGATGTGTGTTGGGTGTGGGCTTGACCCTCTGAAAGCCCGAATACACTAATATACTTCCTATTAGGAGAATGCCTCACCTCAGTCACACAAGCAGAACATAAACAGACCCTCACCAAATACAGAACAGAGCAACCATAAAGCAGAAATACAAACGTGCAGACAAAAACTGAACTGGAAACTGCAAGAAGGCAGACACTCTGTGCAGTGCAACAATGAAAAAACAGAACCATCACCATTCCTCAAACATCAAACCATAAAATCAAGAAATTAAATACATCATAATACTAAAAACATACTAATAGTATTTCAAAAAAAGCTGATGACTAAAAGATCAAATAATTAAAAACTCATATACAAGTTTTTTAAAATGTCCCAAACATCAATAAAATATTTCAACAGCAGACACAGCAAATAACACCTGAAAAATAAAACTAAAAAGGATTGTAAAAATTTGCTCTCTCCATACCTGGGAACTTTTGATTTTCAGTCACCCTGAGATTGTCATGGATTAGTGGGAGTGGAATGCACAGACTTTCTCCTCTCTTTCTTATAAACACAAACACAAGTTCATACAGTCATACGCTTCCTCTCAGTCAAACCCACAGGCATCTCCATTTCTTCTTTGGTTTGGATTTACCAGCATCCCCAGGTCCTCATCTTCATCCAGCTGCTGGCAGGTTGGAATCTACCTGCAGCCCCAATTCTCTCTCTCACTCTTTTTCTCTCTCTCTCACACACACACACACACACAAAACCCAGGCAACTCCCATTTGCTCTCACACACCCCAGGCAGGCTCCCATTCACATCCACCCAAATCTCAGGCAGGCTTCCATTCTCTCTCACACATACCCTGCCCATCGCAGGAAAGCTCCCATGCATACATGTGCACACACCCCTACCCATCACAGGCAGACTCCCATTCATACGCACACTCATCCCAGGTGGGCTCCCATTCACTCACACACACATGCAGACCAGGCAGTCAGGGTCCATGGGTAATTCCTCCTCCGCTGCTGCTACAACTTGTACCATCTTCTTTGTGGAGAGCAGCCATTCTGCAGCTCCTCTTCATGTGCTGGCCCTGAGGAAATTCAACACTCATGGTACTAGCACCGCGAGTGTTGAATACCACGGGAGCATCACATGAGGAGGAGCTGCTGGATGGGCTTCCTCTTCTGCTGTGGCCTCCTGCTTCTTCTGCCACCAGTGGGATCAGGTCCACAGGCGGCAGCTCGGGCCTCTCCCTGCTCCCAATGCCACCCCACCTGATGCCCTATGCAATTGCATGGTTTGTGCACCCGGTGGTGCTGAGCCTCACCTGCTCTTTCCTGGCCCCCCTCTTAACTGTCTTTTGCCACTGCAATCTTTTCAAACTTCAGCTGCAAGACTCATCTTCTATATTGCTATGACCATGTATCCCCTCTTCTCAGGTCATTACGTTGGCTCCCTGTCCACCTCTGCATTCACTTTAAGCTTCTCTTCCTTGCCTCTAAATGTAAGCTCCTTTTCTCTCTCCCATCTCCCTTCCCCTTGAACTCCATTGGTCAGGCAAGTTGCTCTTTTTTTCTTTTCTTTTTTTAAATTAATAAATATATTTATTTATTTAAAATTTATATACCGCAAATCATAATTTCTAAGTGGTTATCAATAAACATTCACAAATTCAGTTATACATAAAACAAAGCACACAAATTAAGAAATATATCTTTCATCACAATGAAATACTCTTTCTTACAGGATTCCACAAGCTAGCATGTTATCCTTAACTTTAATAATGCCAAAACTTATACAGGCAATGATCTTAAATTAAACAACCTGTCAGCCACAAATGCCATTTTTAATAGAAACGGGCTTGGTTAACCAATTATGCACCACTCAAAAAGGCCTGGGAAAAAAGAAAGGTCTTTAACATTTTCCTAAATCTTAAAAGTGAGATTCTGCCTTCAAATTTCATGAAAGAGTATTCCAGGACCCTGAAAGAGTATTCAGGACCCTGAATATAAAAGGTTCTCTCATGGGATTCATCCAGACTAATTATTCTGAAATATGGAACATTCAAAAGAATTTGACTCAAAGATCGCAGAGAACGTGTTGGACAATAAAGCTTTAAGGCTGCATTAAAGCTAGAGGTTACGAGACCATTTAGCCCCTTAAAGACTAACATTAGAATTTTAAAGGAAATCCTCCATTTAATAGGAAGCCAATGTAAATCATTCAAAACAGGTGATACATGTTCACAAATCGGAGTCCTAGTTACTATCCTCACAGCTGAATTCTGTACGAGTTGTAAAGCTTTTATAGATTTTTGACGGAGACCAAGATATAAGGCTTTACAATAATCTAGTGAAGACAGGGCAAGAGAATGAACTACTGTTTTTAAATCAGACTCACTTAAGAAAGGCTGTAGTCTTCACAACATGTGAAATTTAAAGTAGGCCCCTTTCACTACTTTGGATATATGAGGTTTTAAAGACAAGGTTGAATCCATAATTAGTTTATGTATTTCTTTAAGTGTTTTATATACTGTCATTCAAAAAGTAGATCTCAGTGGTTTACAAAGTCAACTTTAGAATTCTTGGTCAGCATTCACATCTTTGTCTGCTTTCATACTCTAGGTCAGGGGTCGGGAACCTTTTTGGCTCAGAGAGCCATGAACACCACATATTTTAAAATGTAATGCCGTGAGAGCCATACTAACTACAACCCCCCACCCTCCTGCCTCCCCCAAGACCTACCAAATTAATTTACTACAACCCCCTACTCTCTTAATGCCCCCAAGACCTGCCAAACGTCCCTGGTGGTCCAGCGGGGGTCTGGGAGCGATCTCCTGGACTTGGGCTGTTGGCTGCCAGTAGTCAAAATGGCGCCGACGGCCCTTTGCCCTCACTATGTCACAGGGGCTACCGCCGCCATTGGTCGACCCCAGTGACATAGTGAGGGCAAAGAGCCATCGGCACCATTTTGACTACTGGCAGCCGACAGCCCAAGTCCAGGAGATCGCTCCCGGACCGCTCCTGGACCCCCGCTGGACCACCAGGGACTTTTGGTAGGTCAGGAGGGTGGGGGTTGTAGGAAATTAATTTTGGAGGTCTTGGGGGGCATCAGGAGGGTGGGAGATTTTGTTAGATTTTTACTTTTTTATTAAAGATTTGTCTGCGAGCCAGATGCAGCCATCAAAAGAGCCATATCTGGCTCCCGAGCCATAGGTTCCTGACCCCTGCTCTAGGTCAACACAACTGGAAAATCATATTCTCATTCATGTCCATACATGTTCTAGGTTAACACATTAGCAATATAAAATGAGGCACAAATTCATACATTTTCTAGACTGACACAACAGCAACTACAGATTCCAATTCTAGTAACTATACATTTTATATTTTGGTCCTTATTGCTCGCTCCGCAAACTTAGTCTCTGGTCCTGACATTGCAGTTATCAGCATTTTGGAATTTTATGTTAAATTGTATGCATTTCTAAAGAGCCATGCTTTTAGCTCAGGCTTGAAACTATTTCTGTAATTTGACGTAATGACTCTGGAAGACAGTTCCATAACTTGGGGCATTCGTTCTCTTATTTGCATTTGGTGTGTGTTCCAAATAGATGGCACCTTTAGAAGTCTTTTCTTTTGTGATTTTTAAGGTTGTCTGTGGTGTATAATGTTGACATGTTGACATGGGTTATTATTGTTGATATTGAAAATTAGAGTTAATACGTTGTAATGAATTCTGGATTGTATAGAAAGCTAGTGTAGTGCTATAAGAGAGGGGGTAATGTGGTCAAATCTCCTAGTTCCTAGTAAAAGTCTTGCAGAGGCATTTTGAAGTAATTGTAATGGTTTTAGAAGTCATGAGGGTAGACCTAGTAATAGGGAGTTGTAGTAGTACTCCTAGGTTTCATGCATTTGTCACTAAAGTGATCTCTACACCTTCTATATCCAAAAATTGAGGATCACTTAAATCAGGAGATCTGGCTAAATATAAGATTTCTTTTTTTGTTTTGACATATTTAGAAGTAATTTATTTTTTTTAGTCGATTTTTGAGAATAATCAGACAATTGCAACCTTTTTGAAAAAACAATAAATTGAGTAACTGCAACAAGAAATTGAAGGTCTTCGGCCAAAAGACAATACTCAACATCCGATTGAGAGAAAATGTGACAAACTGGGGCAATATAAACATTAAACAAGGAAACGATAAGGCAGAACCTTGAGGAACCCCAGTTCACAATTGAAATCAATCAGACTTTTTCTCTGAGACATAGATTGATTGAGATTGATCCCTCAAAAAAGAAGAAAACCATTTCAGAACAATATTTCCTATCACTATATCAGATAAACATTTGATGAGAATAGAGTGATCAATAGTATCGAAGGCTGCTGTTAGGTCTAAAAGGACAAGAAAAAAAAACAGTGCCACAATCAAATCCCTGCCTAAAGATATAAAAAAGAGATAAGTGTCTCAGTATTGTACTTGGTACAAAAACCATACTGATGATCGTCTAACACATAATGGGCATCTATAAAGTCTTGGAATTGATTCAACACCACTTTTTTAATGAGTTTAGCTGGGAAGGGCAAATTAGAAATCGGCTGATAATTATTCATATCATTCGGGACAAACACAGTCTTTTCTAAACTAGGTCTCACTATAGCTGATTTTAAAGATTTTGCCACGTATCCTTCTTGCAGAGAAGAGTTAATCATATCTCTCAAAAAAACAGATATTTCATCTCGAAGGTGCTTAAAAGAAATGTTTGAACAATTGGTAAAAGGATAAAAATTGGCCTTTAATTTATTCAAAAGCTCAGAAACTTTGGATGACCCTACAGGTTGAAATGTTTCCCAAAGAATATCAGAATCACCTATTTCAGAAGGAAAATAAGAGCTTATCTTCTCAATTTTTTCTTTAAGCAAACAGCCAAATTCATGAGTACTAAGATCTGTTTGTACATTTTTATGTATAGGATTAGAGGTCAAAGATTTTACAATATGAAAAAACTCTCATGGCTGGTTTGGAGCAATTTGTATTTGTGCTGATATATATTGATATTTCAGTTGTATAGATTCTCTGCTAATCATCAAGTTTGGCCAGGTATGCTGATTGTCATTGATTGGACTCAGACTTAGATTTTTTCCATCTGCGTTCTAAGCCTCTGAGCTGTTTCTTTTTAGTAATCATTTCATGCCCGAACCAAGGGGCTTTATAAAGACTCTGGGGGACAAATTTTGACATAGCTATCTGATCTAAGGAATCATTTAAAGATTGAGTCCACAACATTATAAATTGAGTTATCACAAAGCCTACGGATCCAAACATCTTTTAAGGCATCAACTTCAAACTTTTTTCTCTTACTAATTAAATTGTTAGAGGTTTCGATTGTGCTATTACACTACTTCATTCTAGTATGAATTTCAATTAGAAAGTAAACTGTCCAGGGAACTGCCTCACATTTTGCTCTGAAAGAATCAAGATGTGAAATAAGAGTTTAAAAAAAAAACTAAGTCTAAAATATGGCCACATAAATATTAAATAAGTAGGTTGATTAATAAATTGAGACCATCCTAGAGCCTTCATCAACTCAAGTATGATCTCACAACTTTCAGAGTGGGGTACAGAATCAATGCAGAGACTAAAATCTCCAAGACATACAAAATCCCTAATATCAGCATTAAATGAACTGAGCAGATCAACCAATGCCATGTTATGACTGCATTGCCCGCGGGTTTCCCCGCGAGCAGGCACACTCATCCCATGCTGCATCTTCACCCGATGCGGCAGGACACCGCTGTCGGGCTTCTGCGTGGCTGGAGCCAAGGTCCGTTGCTGCCCACGCGGCCCAGAGGCCGCCCTGGAGTCTCCTCTTCACCGTGGCCAGAGCCGCGGACTTTTCTGCCTTCTTCGAGGCTGGGACCGCTCCTGATGCTGCTTTCCTTCTTCGCGGCGCTAGGCCGCAAGCCCTGGTGCCATCCGGCGGCTGGAGCCGCCCCCGGGGCTCTCTGCAGCGTCTGGAGCCGCTGCCGACATCAGGGCCTGCTCCTCAGGCCCTGCCCTGCTTCTTCGACGTCTGACGTCAGTGCAGACCGCTGTCCGCTGTCCTGCACAGCTCTCCTGCTGCTTCCTAGGCGCGCGGCCGCGTCTCCTTTCCACATTTAAAGGGCCAGACACAGGAAGTGTGCTGGCCCCACCTTGGGACTAATTTCTTGTACCAGCCCTATAAAGGGCTGCTTCGTCAGTCTGTTCATCGCCTTGCATTGGAGTTACTTCACTCTGGAGGCTCCTACCTGCCAGAGCTCCGTCAGGTCTTCTATTGTCTTCGTGTAGCTCCTCATCTCGTCTTGTCTTCTCGTCATGCCACGTCATGTCTTCATAGCCTGAGGTCCTCGTCCAGGTGTCCTGGTGTCTTGATGATCTTCTATGTCCTGGTGTTCTTGCCTTCCTGGATGTTCGTTCCTGCGTCTCATCTTCTACGCTCCTGAGCCTTCTGGTCCTGTGGGCCGGACTCCCTTGGACGACGTCTTTCCCGGGTTGGAGTGGCCTGCAGGTGAACTGGTGTCCTGCGCTCCCGAGCCGTCATGTCCTGGATCTTTCCTACACTGTCCCATTCTCCTAGTGGTCCATGACCAGCCTGCAAGGGCTGTGTAGGGCGCGCAGTGGGACAGGGTAGTCTGCGACTCAGTCCTGTGGTGGCCTGAATAGGGCGCCCTGAGAGACAGTGCCAATGTCCGCCTTCCCTACTTCTCGTCTTGTCTGGATTCCAAGTTCCTCGTTATGTCTCCACTTCAGCGTCATGTCTCTGATGTCGTTGCATCGACCCTGGTCTGGGATGCCGTCGCATCGACCACTGGTCCGTGATGTCTCCGCATCAGCCTTGGTGTCACGTCTTCAATAATCCTGGTGTCATGTCTTCAACCCTAGTCTTTGTGCCATGTGATGCTGTCGCATCAACCCAAGTCTTCGTGTCATGTGATGCCGTTGCATCAATCTTCATAGTCTTGTCTTCATGTCAAGGCCGTCTGCCCTCAACCTCGGGCCAGGCCTGCTGCTCCATGCTGCTCGCAGCAGGTCCGAAAGGGCTTGGAATGGTTGGAGGACCATTCACCTTCCAGCATCCTCAGATGTTGGCCTTGGGAGCTTGCTGGCCTGGCAGAGGGTAAGACTGTCAGCCATGCAGAGCCGCCGTCAACCTTGGCTCGGCCCTGAAGGTCTGGGTCCAGGCTGAGGCCCATGGGCACACTAAAACCACCAGAGTATAACATGCCATAGGATTTATTTTGAGAAAAGTTGGAGGGGAGTATACTGCACACACTCCCCAATATGACTTGTTTAAAGCAAGAGCCTGGAGCCCAAAAGCAGAATCCAGTTCTAGAACTTTTAGCTCATAATCCAATTTCGCTTTCACCAAAATTTCCCCACCTCTTTTGTAAGTTCTTTGTTGAGAAAAGATTTGATATCCATCAATTTAGAGATGATTCAAAAGTAAAACTTCTGGCTCCAAAAGCCACAACTCAGTGATGCAAATTAAATCAGGATGAGAGGTTTGGATTAGATCAATAATAATGGGAATCTTTTTTTCCAAATTGCTTGGATATTAATAAGATAGATTAATAAAAGACTAAACTAAGGAGAAGAATATACTTCCCTCTCAATGTTGACTAACACCCTATTCATTCTAGGAAGATTAGAATTAGAAGGAATCCCAGCATAATTTACCCTTCCCCATATAACTGGAATCAAGTTACTCATACTAGACGACAGTGGCGGACAGTTCAGTGACAAGATAAGGATTGAAGCACGAGTGGGCGCAACATTATTGTGAAATACGTGTTGAAGAAAGAGAAAACATTTGGAGCACTTAGGAGTTGAGCAATAGTTCAGATAAGTATTAAGAATTTTGTTTTTAGATGGGGTCACGTGATTGGGGCATTTAAAAAAACGAAAAAAAAAACATTGCTTGTTGGGAAAGTGTAAATGAGGTTACTGTGTGTGCCATATACATGATACTGGTTTCTGCCCTATGTGGGCAAGAGCCAGGCGACTGTGAGAGCACATTTTTTCTGATACAATTTCCCATATGAATTTTTGAGAGTGTTCTTTAAATACTATTCATCTGTTATTGGCATCATATATTTCTTCCACATCTCTTTAGGTGACACAAGAGGATGTTTTGGAAAGTTAATAAAATGAAGACTTTTCCCTTTATTTGGTTTTCCATTTGCTGTAATTGATCAGAAATAAATTGGTTTTCTGCTGAAGAAAGGAGGAACTTTCCAAATTCACCTTCAATGTCTCAATAGCTCTTTTTATAATTTTACTTTCACTTTCCAGCATTTTCACATGGACATCCACATTATTTATATATTTCACCACTGGAATAATTTGTTATTAAGAGATTTAATGGCCTCCCATGTCGTTTCCAAAATAAATATTCTAGGTCTTATCAATTCACAAGACTATAGCAACCGTAATTCTTCTGACCGTGTGGAGGCTACTCCATGCTGCCATTTAACCTCTCCTCCAGAAGATCTCTCTGCATTGCAGAGAATGTTATACGGCTTTGGTGTGACTCCAGCTAGGCCTGCGGCCTCAAAATGGGGTTCAGCGCTGGAAACATCTTCATCTAGCTGTGTATCTCGACACAGCTCCAGCCCAATCACTTCATCAGGATTCACAGGAGCTTGCCATTCCTCCAGGGACAGAGATGTTAGAGGATCAGGGAAGGAGTGAAGCCTATCTTCCTCTTGAAAGCCCTCCCGTGATCCGAGTCCCGGAGCATTAATCCCCTGCTGCACGTGGGTATCCATTGGCCCAGTTTCGGAGTTCATGAGAAGGGCAGCTGAGGCATCCCTCTCTCTAGCTTTCCATTTGCATCCAGAATGCAGCATGATTCACAAGGGTAAGCAGGAAATAAAAGACAACCTCAAACGTGCACCGCTAGTTCGGCCATCTTGGATCTCCACTGCGGCAAGGCAAGTTGCTCTTGTCTGGGCCCTTCTCCTCCACCGCAAATTCCCAACTCCAGCATTTCAACTTGGGATGGACTTCCTGATTGGGTGCATTGTGCTCCCTCTATGGTCACCTTCTTTAAACTACTTTTAAATTCTAAGTACTCTTCTATAATACACTTCTTACAGACTCTTGTTTGTCCTGAATGTTTTTCTTAACTAGACTGTAAGCTCCATGGAGTAGGAACGGTCTCTGATGTGTGTCTGTACAGCGCTGCCTATATCTCAGAGTACAATAATAAGAGAAGCAGTAGTTTTATACTCAGTTGCAGACCTAAAAAATCAGTTGAATATGAGTTTAATTTAATGTTAATGAACAGCAAGAGTGATGAAAACAGAACACAGACCTCAAGAGAAATTGTTGCCATCTGCATTTTGGAGCAGCCATTAAGAACATTGCAAAGACAAATAAGTTGATCAAAATGATGTCTGATAAAGCTAATCTGAGCTGAGAGAGTCCACTGGAGGGGAATTATAAAAGATTGGAAGAAATTGCTATTTTGATGGAGCAGGAGGCCCAAAGGCATAGGAGGGAACAGCCAGGTTTTAAAAATATTGAAACAAAGTTAATTATAAAAGTCATAATACATTTATTCTGAATGTAATCGCACAACCTAATGCCAAGGTTACATTCCGCACAGAGTTCCCATCCTAAGCAAAAAGAGAAAAAGTGACTTTAACTGCTTTATTAAAGGCAGACCCTGTGATATGCACAGACCATGATTTAATTAATGTAAGAGAAAATTTATTTTCAAAATGCAGCTCAGCCTGGGTTTTGACTTGATTATCTGCGATGACTTTCACCAGCCTAAGACTGAAGTGTATATCTTTACTGGCTCCTATTGCTCTAGCATCTCTCGTGCCGGCTCCCAGGATTCTTTATCAGTTTGCAGAAATAAGAAACAGTCCCATTGCTTTCAGGCAGGGGTGTCCAACTCCGGTCTTCATGAGGCACAAACAAGACTGGTGTTCAGGATATCCTCCATGAATATGCATGAGATAGATTCACATGCACTGACTCCAATATCCTGAAAACCAGGCCTGTTTGTGCCTCTTGAGGGTCCTGCTTTGTGGGGGATGGCTGACCATTGCAGCCCAACCCATCCTTTTGATGCTATGGCTGATCTTCCAGTCATTTCTCAGTAATATTTTAATCAATTTCTTTATTTCTTAGGTGATATACCTACTCTATGCATAATAAACCTGCATTTTACTGCTAGCCTAAAATATGTAGTTCATGTAGAACAACATCTGTATCTTTTCATATAATTTCTAAGCATTAATGACTTGCACAACTCTCTCCTTTCATTAACAGGTGACTTTTTTGTGGTGATTAATTTCTCACTATCCATACACTGTTTGTATGCTAATGCCAGAAGTCTAAGAAGTAAGATGGGAGAATTAGAATGTATAGCAGTAAATGATGACATAGACTTAATTGGCATCTCAGAGACATGGTGGAAGGAGGATAACCAATGGGACAGTGCTATACCGGGGTACAAATTATATCGCAATGACAGAGAGGAGCACCCAGGAGGCAGTGTAGCACTTTATGTCGGAGATGGCATAGAGTCAAACGGGATAAACATCCTGCATGAGACTAAATGCACAATTGCATCTTTATGGGTAGAAATCCCTTGTGTGTCGGTGAAGAATATGGTGATAGGAGTATACTACCGTCCACCTGGTCAAGATGGTGAGACGGACAGTGAAATGCTAAGAGAAATTAGGGAAGCTAACAAAATTGGTAGTGCAGTAATAATGAGAAATTTCAATTACCCCCAATATTGACTGGGCAAATGTATCATTGGGACATGCTAGAGAGATAAAGTTCCTGGATGGAATAAATCACAGTTTTATGGAGCAATTGGTTCAGGAACCGACGAGAGAGGGAGCAATGTTAGATCTAATTCTCAGTGGAGCACAGGATTTGGTGAGAGAGGTAACGGTGGTGGGGCTGCTTGGCAATAGTGATCATAATATGATCAAATTTGAATTAATGACTGGAAGGGGGACAGTAAGCAAATCCACAACTCTAGTGCTAAACTTTCAAAAGGGAAACTTTGATAAAATGAGTAAAATAGTTAGAGAAAAACTGAAAGGAGCAGCTATAAAGGTAAAAAGTGTGGAAGAGGTGTGGACATTAAAAATACCATCCTAGAAGCACAGTCCAGATGTATTCCACACATTAAGAAAGGTGGAAGGAAGGCAAAACAATTACCGGCATAGTTAAAAGGTAAGGTGAAAGAAGCTATTTTAGCCAAAATATTTTCATTCAAAAATTGGAAGAAGGATCCAACAGAAGAAAATAGGATAAAGCATAAGTGTTGGCAAATTAAATGTAAGACATTGATAAGACAGGCTAAGATTTGTTTTGAAAAGAAGTTGGCCGTAGAGGCAAAAACTCACAGTAAAAACTGTTTTAAATATATCTGAAGCAGAAAGCCAGCAAGGGAGTCAATTGGACTGTTAGATGATTGAGGAGTTAAAGGGGCACTTAGAGAAGATAAGGCCATCGCAGAAAGATTAAACAATTTATTTGCTTTGGTGTTTACTGAAGAAGATGTTGGAGAGATACCCATTCTGGAGAAAGTTTTCATGGGTAATGATTGAGATGGACTGAACCAAATCACGGTGAACCTAGACGATATGGTAGGCCTGATTGGCAAACTGAAGAGTAGTAAATCACCTGGATCAGATGGTATACACCCCAGGGTTCTGAAGGCACTCAAAAATGAAATTTCTGATAAGTTACAAATTACTTAGCCAACATGTATCTAGATATCATTAAACAGCTGCTAAACCAGATGGAATTAGTAATTAATATAGAGAAGACTGAATTCTTACATTTAGAGAGAAAAAATACTGAAATCAAACATAGTCCAATCACACTAAAAAACAATCAACAAATAAAACTTGCAGAAAAAGTACGAAACCTAGGAGTAATAATTGACCCCGAACTAAGCTTAAAACAACACATATCTCTAAAAGTAGGAGAAGGATACGCTAAACTCATGGTCCTCAGGAGACTTAAACCACTTCTGACAATAGCCAACTTTAGATCAGTACTACAAGCACTAATATTTGCGAGCACTGATTATTGTAATGCACTTCTACTAGGTCTTCCATACACCTCACTAAGACCATTGCAGGTTCTGCAAAACTCAGCCGCAAGAATCTTAACCAGCAAAAGTAAAAGAGACCACATCACTGAAACACTGGCTGAACTACACTGGCTTCCCATCGAACAAAGAATCCAATACAAAACGCTGTGCACCATACATAAGTTAATACATAACGAACATGCAGACTGGTTAAATACAGCCCTACGTGTACACATCCCTAACAGAAACCTAAGATCAGCAAACAAAGCACTACTAACCATTCCATCAGTAAAAACTGCAAGACTTACACAGGTGCGAGAGAGAGCACTATCACTGGCAGGACCCATACTATGGAACTCCATGCCCCTAGACTTAAGACTACAAAGAGACAGCAAAACCTTTAGAAAAGGTTTAAAAACCTGGCTCTTTAAACAAGCTTTTCAGAAAGAGAAGGGAAAATAGAAACCAGGGACAGGCAAAGCACATTCAATATAACATCCACACATACTGTATTCAACAAGTGTGTAGTCTTTAAAGAACAACTCACGATTTTAAAGTAAATCTATAATAATAACCGAGATAGAGACATGGACATGATTAGTTACATTTAAACATTACTGATCACTAACTATGTTACCGAACCTTATGGCACTCTTGTAAATGTGCGAATCACAGTATCATTAATTTTATGTGCCTTGATGTAAACCGTTGTGACGGTAACTTCCAAACGACGGTATAGAAAAGACTTAAAATAAATAAATAAATAAATAAATAAATAAATATTTCGGTTATATAATATATAATAACCAATTCCGGTTCTGATTCACATCTCTAGCATATAGGGAAAAATAACCCATGCTGTAATTACATAATGTTAGGTTCCATATTAGAAGTTACCACCCAGTGTGCTGTGGTGGACAAAAAAGCAAACCTAATGTTAGGAATTATTAGGAATGGAATGGCAATGCCTCTGTATCGTTCCATGGTAAGACTGCACCTTGAATAGTGAACTGTCTGCAAAGCAGTGGATTGCATGATCCAATACAACATAGTTTTTACCAGAGGAAGATCTTGCCAGACAAATCCAATTTGACGTTTTTGATTGTGACTAGAGAATTAGATCAAGAAAGATCACTTGATGTGATTTATCTAGATTTCAGCAAAGCTTATGATACAATCCCACATAGGAGGCTCATGAACAAATTGAAAAGTCTGGGATTGGGTCCAAAAGTTAACAGAATTGATCAGAAATTGGTGACTGACAGACAACAATGAGAAAGGAAGAGTGAAAAGTGGAGTACTTTAGCAATCGGTTCTATTGAATATCTTTGTGTCATCTTTTCACAGATAACACTAAGATCTCAACAGAGTACACAGCCTAAAGGAGTAGAGAGAATGATTTACTGATTTACACTTCAGTTAGCCTCAGTGATTCACTTCTATTCTTTCTCTTAAACAAATATTTGCACTTACTCAAATCAATCACACTGCTCTAACACCTTTTCAAGGCAAGTAAATGACCATTTAAAAAATGTTTGCTTTGGTACGCACAAACTCTAAATTACCTATCTTAGGTTTGCTTTTAATTACAGGCACAAACAAACTCTAAACTATTATTACAGGTTTGCCTTGATCTCACTGGTGGTGGCATGGATTACATATTGGTTGACTGATCGGAGATAGTGTTTAATGGTAAATGGAACCTACTCTAAAGAGAGAACGGTGTAAGTGGAGTGCCACAAGGGCTAGTATTGGGGCCATTTCTGTTTAATATCTTTGTGAAATTTAACATGGACAAGTGCAAAGTGATACATATAGGGGACAAATAGCCCTTGCTGTAGGTATACAATGTTAGGTTCTACCTTAGGAGTTACCACCCAGGAAAGAGATCTAGGCATCATAGTGGATAATACATTAAAATTGTTGGCCCAGTGTGTTGTGGCAATCAAAAAAGCAAACAGAATGTTAGGAATTATTAGAAAGGGAATGGAAAATAAAACGGAGGATGTCATAATGCCTCTGTATTGCTCCATGATGAGACCACACCTTGAATATTGTGTGCAAGTCTGGTCATCACCTTTCAAACAGGATATAGCTGCACTGGAGAAAGTGCAGAGAAGGGCTACAAAAATGATAAAGGGGCATGGATCGGCTGCCCTATGAGGAAAGGCTAAATAAGTTAGGGCTGTTCAGTTTGGAGAAGAGACGACTGAGGTGGGATATGATAGAGGTCTACAAAATCATGAAAGGACGTGAACAAGTTAATGTAAATTGGTTTTTTAATCTCTCAGATAATAGAAGGAACAGGGGGCACTTCATAAAGTTAGCAAGTAGCTCATTTAAAACAAATTGAAGAAAATTATTTTTCTCTCAGTGCATAGTTAAACTCTGGACTTCAATGCCAGAGGATGTGGTTTCAGCAGTTAGTGTTACTGGATTTAAAAAAGGTTTGGATGAGTTCCTAGAGGTAAAATCCATAAACTGCTATTACGGTAATTAATAAGGAATAGTAGCTTGTGATTTATCTAATGTTTGGGTACTTGCCAGGTATTTCTGACTTGGACTGACCCAGTATGGCATTTCTTATATACTCTTATGCACTTATGTACTTATGAGTGACACTGTAGAAGGGACAGAAGATAAGTTTGTCTATTTTTGGATGATACTAAGATCTGCAACAGAGTGGACATGCCCTTAGGAGTAGAAAGAATGAAACATGATTGAAGAAAGCTTGAAGAGTGGTCAAACTTTGGCAGCTGGGATTCAATGCCAAGAAGTGCAGAGTCATGCATCTGGGATACAGTAATCCAAAAGAACTGTATCTGATGGGGTGTGAAAGACTGATGTGCATGGCTTAAGAGAGATCTTTGGGTTATGATATCTGGCAATCTGAAGAAGACGAAGCAATTTGAGAAGGTGATTGCTAAAGCCAGAAGAATACTGGGCTGCATAGATAGAAGAATAACCAGTAAGAAAAAGGAAGTGATAATGCCTTTGTACAGGTCCTTGGTGAGACCTCTCAGAGTACTGTGTTCAGTTCTGGAGACCATGTCTCAAAAATGATAAAGACAGGGTAGTGGTGGTCCAGAGAAGGGCAACCAAAATATTGTAGGGTCTGTATCAAGACTTATGAGGAAAGGATGAAGGATTTAAATATGTATACCCCGGAAGAGAGGAGGTGCAAGGTATAGACATTCACATACTTGAAAGTTTTCAACGATTCATGAACTTTGAACCTTTTCCATTGGAAAGGAATCATTAGAACTAGGGGTCACAAAATGAAACTCCAGGAGGGATGACTCAGAACAAATGTCAGGAAATATTTCTTTATGGAGAGGATGGTGGATGCCTGGAAAGCTCTTCTGGAGGAGTGGTGAATACAAAGTCAACACATTCAAATGGTCATGGGATAAACTCTGCGGATCCTTAATGGCTATAGGATAGAAATGAAGAAAAGTATGCATGGGGATAAATAGCCAGTGTGGCTGTTACTACCTTAACCAATAAGCCTTGATGCTTTCAATGCAACTACAACATGGCTCTCTGCTTCAATGGCAGGGGCAAAAGGGGAATTAGATTCAGATGACAAGAGCTATCAAGGGCCCTGTCTTTTACGGGCTGGGGTATTGATAAGCATGGAGCGGCAATTATTACCCTTAACCAATAAGCGATGATGCTTTGATGAAACTGTAACATCGCTTTCTGCTTCAGTGGGCGGGGAGAAAGGGGGATTGGATTCAGGCGACAATCATCACGGGCCCTGACTTTTACAGTCTGAATTTTCAGGAAGGAATATCACCCAGTAAAACTGTTGCTAGCAGACATTTTTTTTAAGGGATACCAGAAGATATGGGATAATTGCATGGAGCGGCAGGTTACCCTATATCTTGAGAGATACCCCACAGCTTAAGAGAGATATGGGGTAACCTACATGGATCAGCAGTTACTACCCTTAACTGTAACGCGGGAGTGATCTGCACAGAGCGGCAGTTATTACCATAAGACGCTTGCTGGGCAGATTGGATGGACCTTTTTTGCCATCATTACTATGTTGCTATATATATGTTATAATATGGGATGCATTTTAGCAAGGAAGGTCCTGCTGATATTCTGTTGTTCTATAGTTCATTAAAATGACTGAGTATTAGACAGAGGAGGTAATTTTCAAACGGATTTACTTGCATAAGCCTGGATTTTACATAGATAAATGGATTTTGTGGGTAAGTGGGCTTTTGTAAATTATTTTTACACTTGTAATTCCTTTGAACATTCACGTCATACTTTGATCTATATTCCATCTTTTAGTCACTTCAAATGGGTGTACATTTAGTACTATATGCATTTTCGGGTCCCTAGATGGCTTACAATCTGCTTGTACCTGAGGCAATGGAGGCTGAATGGGCTTGCCCAAGGTCACAAGGAACAGCAGTGGGATTTGAACCCTGGTTTCCTTGTTTATAGTCTGCTGCACTAATCACTACACTACTCCTGGTTTTATGTGTGTAAGTTGCTACATAAACCTTTGAAAATTACATCCATAGAATGGACATTTACTCTGTTCTGGAGCGTTTTGTGGAGAGGTTTAGGACAAGAATCAGGAGCCTTTGACAGTAGGTAAAGACCTTACAACCACTAAAGATCTTGACTTTTGTTCTTGATATTTTACTGCATTCCCCTTTTAGTCATTGATAAATGTACCCACATTTTTTTCCTGTCAGAATTGTTGCCTTGGGAGCTTCGTCTAACAAGATGTCCCTGAGCTTCAATATTTCAACAATAAAAACCTTATATAGTATTTCTTGATGAAAAGAGATGAGCCGTACTGCATTTTATTTCAAATGTGAACACCATTTTTCATTTTACTGAAGATTGTTTTGTACTTATTTTGCTATAAATTCAAATAAGATAAGATTCAGTATATTAAATGTTAGAAAATCTGCAAACGTCTTTAAGGAGTGTTCAGAAATCAGGTACATTCTTCTTATATACTGCTAATGAAAACAACTCTAGACATTAATAGAGTTGCTAGATAAATATAATATTGTAATCAGGGGTCCTGTAAAGCAAAAGAAAAAACGAGGGTTTTCTGTAAGGCCTTAGCCTCTTCATGGGTAGGAAGGATTGAGGCATCCATTTTAGACTTCTCAGACTGCAGCTTGGTATTTTCCATATTTTTTTGTAAAATGTTTTCAAGTCCTAGTTGTAAAATAGTTTCTGCCATATGTTTATATTCAGACTGCTGATCAGTTTTGATTTTTCAGAATGAAGCTATCATAGTATCCTGAGCATTAATGCAGGGAAGCTTCCCTTCACAAGGAGGATTTTATTTTTTCTGTAGGAGATTTAGTCCCCCTTTCTTGGCAATGAACATAATAATATTGGGGTGAATTTTCAAAACTTTACATTCGTAAAAGTTATCATAGCCTCCACTTATGTAGTCCATAATTATAAAATTTGAAAATAGGCATGGGGTGAAGGACTTCCTCGTACCTGTGACCTCTGCTCCTGCACCTGGACGTCACCATCTGCCTGTTCCCCTGCTGCAGCTTGACGTCATTGGCAGGCGCCTTTCAAGTGGTTGAAGAGAGGTGCCTTGTGGTGCGCTGCCGCTGGCGTGCGCTGCCGAAGCTGCGTCCCAAAGCGGCGCACCTCAGCTTGATTTTGTGGAGGCCACTGCGACTGGCTGCTTCCTTCTGTCCTTCCAGATGTTTCCTTTCTTTCTTTGGTATGGGTAAAAGGAGGGATCGGGTTCTTACTATTCCTTTCCTTTCTCAGCAACCCACATCCCACAGATGTTCATAGGACACCAGGTATCTTCAAATTCAGGTGAACTTCTCATTGCTGACAGTGTTAATGTGACTACGCAGGTCAGCTAGAAATGGAATCATCTCTAAGCTCTGAGCTCCGCGTCCCTCCTCCTGATACGGGGTTTGATACTCAGCCCTCAGTGACTCTGCTGTTGAGGAGATTGAGAGGGACTCTGTCCCTGGAACTTCATCATCTGGTCAGACTGAAAAGCCCTTCAGAGCCCGTTTTGCAGAGGCCAGCAAATAATGGGCTTGAAGATGTGTTGCGGGCTTTAGTGCTTTTGGAAAATGCTGTGACTCTTTGTCATCTTCCTTGGATTCTTTGAAGGGACAGTTTTTGTAATTTCCCAAATAACATCTGTAGAACAGGATGAAAGATTGAAGAACCTTGAAGCTCCTGATCTAAGTAATCAGGGAGTTAGATTAGCCTTAATTAGTGATTGTTCTTCTATTAATAGACGTTTTGAGTTGTTTGAGAACAGATGGAGGTCTCTTAATCTCTGTCTGCTTAACTTTCCTTGTTCTCCTCTGATTGATCCTAAAGAGCTAGTTAAAAATTATTTAAAGGAGATTTTAGGTATGTTTGAAGATCACTTACCTACCTTTACTAAGATGCTGCTATGTCGGGCTTGGCCGCGCAGCTGAATACAGGAGGCTGTCACATTGGACCGACCCCCCACGCATAAGAGAGGAGGCTGCTGCTTCAAACTGGGTCACACAGCGTAAAGGAGAAGGTTGCTGCATTAGGCTGAGCCATACGGCTGAAGAGAGGACAACTGCAGCCTGTATTGTGCACATTCCGGGAACAGAGAGAATATGTGAGAGCTTGTGTGTGTCTGTGAGTGTGAGCAATAGCATGTATGAGAGCATGTATGTGTGTGTGTGTACACAAGCAATAACGTATGTGTGTGTATGAGTGTCAGCAACAGTATGTATAAGGGCTTGTGTGTGTGTGTGTGTGTGTGTGTGTGTGTGAGGAATAATGTGTGAGATCTTGGGTGTGAATAAGATCATGTGTGAGAGCTTGTGTGTGTCTGTGAGTGTGAGCAATAGCATGTATGAGAGCTAGTGTGTGTGTAATAGCATGAATGAGAGCATGTCTGTGTATGTGTGTATACAAGCAATAACGTGTGTGTGTGTGTATGAGTGTCAGCAATAGTATGTATAAGGGCTAGTGTGTGTGTGAGTGAGGAATAATGTGTGAGATCTTGGGCGTCAATAAGATCATGTGTGAGAGCTTGTGTGTGTCTGTGAGTGTGAGCAATAGCATGTATGAGAGCTAGTGTGTGTGTAATAGTATGAATGAGAGCATGTCTGTGTGTGTGTGTATACAAGCAATAACATGTGTGTGTGGTATGAGTGTCAGCAATAGTATGTATAAGGGCTAGTGTGTGTGTGTGTGAGGAATAATGTGTGAGATCTTGGGTGTGAATAAGATCATGTGTGAGAGCTTGTGTGTGATGCTGTATGAGCCCAAGCAGGCTGCTGCTGCCCACACATTCCAGGGAGAGAAAGCATGTGTGTGTGAATGTGAGAGAGAGAAAGAGAGCTTGTGGGAACATTTGAGAAACAGAGAAAGCATTTGAGTCTGAGTGTGAAAGAGAGAGTGCATGTGTGTATGGCAACTCAAGAAGGAGGCTGCTGCTGCTACCTGAATATTTCAGGGAGAGAGAGAGAGAGAGAGAGAGAGAGAAACAGAACATATGGGGGAGAGAGGGAGTGTGTGTGTGTGAGTGACAGAGAAAGAGCATATGAGAGCTTGCGTATGTGAGAGAGCTTGTGTGAGAGAGACAGCATGTGTTTGTGAGATGCTTTGCAAGCCAAAAGAGGAGGCTGCTGATGCCTCTATGTTAGAGGAGGAGGGGGGGGGAGAGAGAAAGAGAGAGCACCTGTTTGTGTATATGTGTATGTGTGTGTGTGTATGTATGTGTGTGTGAGATAGAGAACATTTGAGAGTGAGCATATGAGAACATAGATGAATTTGTGCTTGTGTGTGTGTTGGAAAGTGCATGTATGCATGTGAGGAGAAAGTCTTCTTGCCTCTCTCCCACTCCCCCCATTAATCTGTGACAATCTCAGGGGGACTGGAAATCAAACATTCCCAGGTATGGAGTCCAGGGGTTTTCTAATACCCTTATTTCTCTTCATTACTGCATGCTATTTGATGTGTTGCTATTTGAAATATATTGGTGTTTTGGAAATTTTAATAATGTTTATGAGTTTTTAATTCTTGGATATTCTTTTTGTCAGATGTTTTGATATATTTGTTCTGTAAGTATGGTTTTACTACCATGATGTTTTATATTTCTTAATTTTATAATTTGATGTTTTATATGGCATGGTGATGTTTCAGTTTTTCCATTATTGTACTGCATACAGAGTGTGGCTTGTTATGGTTTCCAATTAACTTTTGGGGAAATTTTAAGTGCCTGGTGTGAAAGAAGGTCAAAGATACTTTTCTGAGTTCTCCTTTGTGGTTGGTCTCATCTACTCATCTTTTACTGATATGCTGAATTCATGTCCATTCATCCAGGTCCATCTGCTATTGATGTTGATACAAGTCCCCTTTGTTACAATGATGTCTGATATTTCTTCCTAATATAGACATCTTTTTTTCTTTATTAATTTCAAAAACTTAATTCAAGAAATCTTGAAAGGAAAAAATACATTACACTGTTAAAGAAAAACAGGAAATGATACATAAGCAACAAACAATAACTCAATGTAAAGTCTTCATAGTACATTAAAGTAGGGGGAGATTCAGACATAATCCAAAGAATATCTATAAAGGTAACAATGGCAAACCACATATTTTTCTTCGATAAGAACATACAGAGAAACCATAGAGATAAGACTTGGGGGTTTAACCATACCGTGTTGTGCAATTTTATCACTTACAAAGAGAGTTTGCTTGATGTTTCTGTTTAGCTTTTTGTTTTAGATATTTGTTGATTTTATTATGAATGGTTTTGCTCCTTGTTAACCCCCTTGAATATACAGATATCTGTGGTATATATGCTTTTAGTAAATAAGTAAAAATTTAAAAAAATAGTGTATGGCAATCCAGACAAAATAAAACTCATATGTATACAGTTTATACATCCAGCTGCATCATGTTTTGATTCAAGTAGACCTTATGAAAGGCAAGATGTTTTTATACTGTGGAAATTAGAAGAAAACAATTATTACTGGCTGTGTGAACAACAGACTGATAGCAGCTGCAGCTTGTCTAAATTTAAAAATATATATATTTTGATCTGACATATGATTGACATCTGTATAATAACTCCTAGACAAAAATGTCTTCCAAGTATTGGAATAATTAGATAACCCTGAAATCTAGAGCTGCTTTCAGCCCTAAAGACAGGAGTTGAAGCTGACGGGTTTGTTATTCCTTCCTGAACCAGTCATTCCTGGCACTGGCAAAAGTACAGAATGACATCTTTTAGAATATCGCAGTGTTTCTCTGAATTACAAACTATTTGGCTTCCTGGCAGGCATCTGTAGTCATCTGTATTCAAAACAGGAAGCTTTTCTCTCCAGTTCCTGCCCAGTTAGGGTCTGATTTATTAAGCTTCTTTTGCCCTACAGACATAGAATGGGAGAAAAGCCTTCATAAATCATTCCCATAATGCCTGCAGTCCTCGTCATGGTTGATCTCTATGCGTCTTCATTGGAAGTCTGCGTTTTGGCCTCACCTGCTATGCATCATGCTTGAGAGTTTTGGAAACAGACAACTTCCCCTCTGTGGGTCATTGTGATATATTTTTTAGTCCAGTACCTGAGTGCAGAATAAGAAACATTGAAAAAAGTGAAGCAATTCTAGAAGCAGAAGTCCAAAGAAATAATCTTGATAAATATGGAAAGCATTCCCTAAACTCTTCCTCAACAGCCACAAACGGGTCTGGTTTTCATTTTATTCATAATTAATATGCATGAGATAGATTTGCATATGATCCCATGCATTTTCATTATAAATATGTTGAAAACCAGACCTGTTTGTGGTTCTTGACGACTTGAGTTGGCCATCCCTGCTCTACATTAAATTAGCTTTGAAAACCTTGTCATAAGATTTTAACTTTGTTTATAAAGATTTCATATGAAAGTTTTATTTGAAACTTTACTTGGATCCCACATTAACATGTTAATTGTTTGAGTACAAGCCAAAGGATAGATGAATTAAGTTATTGAAGCTCAAGTCTCGGGTGATGTGATGAAGCTGCTGGTGCCGTTTTTAAACTGAGCTCCAGTTAACACCATTGGTTTAATATAAAGCCAGTTGTAATGAGAAACAGAAATCTGTAGTAATGAGAGGTTGATGAGATATAGCAAAACCATTAGCGCTAAGCAATATCGTTTCCTTTCAAGCTCCTGACTCACTCATAAATACAATTTCATATGCAGTTGAAATGTTTTGAGACTAGGAGACTGGGCAACTCAATGGCAGATGAAATTTAATTCTGAAAAGTGCAAAGTGTACACTTGGGAAAAACCAATCCCAAATACGGCACACAATTCTGGCTTCTGCCACCCAGGAAAAGGACCTTGGGGTTCTTATTTATTTATTTTATTTACACATTTTATATACCGTCATTCCATATAAAACTCACAATAGTTTTTAAAAGTAACATTCATACTATAAATCAAGAGACAGTTTATGCAGGTGATATTCATGAACAGGGATTAATATAAATATACTGAGATCTTCTTATACATATTACTTATAGATATAAGAGATCATTTTATTTTATTTATTTAATCATTTTATATACTGTCGATCCATATATACATCGCAACATTTTACAAAGTGACATCCATAGTTATAATTCAACAAACAAATTGCATTAGGGCCTTCTCACCCATGATAAATAACGCATTGCGAGATGCGTATGCAAAATTTAAAATTTGTCCTGACTGGAAGGAGTTTGAGCAGAGTTAGGGTGGAGGAAATTAAAACGAGGGATGCTTAGCATTGTGTATGATCGCGTAATGCATGACTTCATGGGTTTTAACACCAGAAATAACTACACCTTTTTTTTCTGGTGTTATGCTTTGTGATAGGCCCAAAATGGGATTTTCGCTAAAAATCACAAATCCTGTTTCGAGGGGAGAGAGAGAGAGCCTCTAGGGAGGCACACATTTTAGTCAACTTTTTATATCAATGTAGGAGGGGCAACTAGTAAATCAGGGTGAGGTTGGTGGGCTAGGTTTTGGGGGGCAGTTTTACATGCACAGAGGTACAAACAGCACAATACAAATCAGTGAAGATTTGAGGTGATTTGGAGTGAGGAGAGGTACACAAAGATGAGATTTGTACAATGTAGGGGTGGGCATTTGTTTGCAACGTATTAGCAATCCGCAACATATATGCCATATTCGTTGTATTCGAGGGGGTCAAGAAACGTATCAATAACGAATAAACCCCCACCCTCTTGACCCCTCCAAAACTTGCCAAAAGTCCCTAGTGGTCCAGCGGGGGTCCTGGAGTGATCTCCTGCACTCGGGCCATCAGCTGCTGGTATTCAATGCACCAATGCAAGAATCTTAAATTAGATTTGATATTTTATAGGGGGCCAATGCAGTTGCTATAAATACAGCAAGTGGTTTTTTGACTTTCAGTCAACACATAATTAATTAAGGAATTTATTGCCAGAGATTAAGGCAGTAATTTAGCCAAGTTTAAAAAAGACTTGGATAAGTTTGTAGAGGACAGATCTATCCAATATTATTTAGCTGAATAGCCTTAGATATCTCCACCTCTAACCTCTGGGAGTGAGCAGCATGAAATGGACTTTATTTCCAAGTGTCCTAGACTGGCACCATTGGAAGCAGGATGCTGGGCTTGATGGACTAATTAATCTGACCCAGCTAGCACTTCTCCTTAAGCAATGACATATGAATAAAACTGAGTTAGTATATTCTGGCTAGCAGTGTAAATAGTTTCATCCACTGGCAGACGGCACTGTAACCAATTGAGATATAGGTAGTAACAGATACAATAAATTAGTTCAATTAAAAACTGGATTCCCTACAAATTTGGCTTCTATTTCTTAAAACATTTTTAAAAAACCTCAAAAAAGAATCTTAATTCCAAGTCACAATAAATCTTTTAATCTTTAAAAGCTGTGTACCTTGTTCATCTGAAACAACGGTAACTGGTATTGTAGGCAGTTTTGTGAAGGAATTAATGCTGGGAAGTGACAATGCCTGAATATGCAATCAAACTTGCAAATGAAATCAAATAATCCTTGGAGACTAGAAAGTCACCCAAATAAACCAATATAAGGACTATAAATACTACAAATTACAGCACTAATCAGATTATAGCATATGAATATGGAGAAATGTAGATACAGTAATTCTCATTTACTAGGGATCATTAGAGAGAGGATGTAAGCAGAAAGCAAAATTCTGCTACTTATCCTTCTTGCAAACAATACATTAGGACTTCCTGGCAGTTGGCCAAAGTGCTTCTTGTAGATCCGATAGGCAGGGAGTTCGGGTGATCAATCTGCACCCATGCATGCATGCTTCATAGTGGGAACGATGGTGACTCCTCTGCAGGTCTTATCTCTAACCCTCATGGATAATGTTATCCTCGTCAATCATGGGTCACGTTGGTGCACTCTGGATAGAATCATTATTACTTTCCACCAAGATGTGTTTTAGCTTTGTGAAGAGATGCCTCATGTTCTGGTAAAACCAGAGGAAAACAGGAGCGTGGCCTTGCACTGTCTGCCAGACACAGGAGCTGTAGACAGTTCTCAGAAGTTTCAGCAAATTTGTTGAACTTGTTTTTTCTCACTAGCATCAGCATTTTTGTACTATTCCATTTCAGGTCACATGAGTTGTTACAAATGCCGGTATAACTTTTCACAAAAGTTGGCATGAGTTTTCTTCAGCCTACAGAATTTGATCTGGAAACTCATCCCTTGTATTGCATGCAAACTAATTGTCACAGAACCATGCAAACTGCAACAGTGACCCTTTCTGTAAAGAAATATGTCCTTAGTCTACTCCCATTCAAAAGGCAAAATAAAGACTCTGATATCAAGAAAATGTGAATCAGAATCACAAATGTTTACAATTTGTACTTTGGTTATGCATTAACCCTTTGAACCCATTGTCCCTGAATTCAGGGATGACCTAATATCAATATCAACTCCCGTTATCCCAGTAAACCGGTATAATCACATACTGAATAACCAATACTAATATTAAAAATAGCGCATTGACAAAAATTATTGGTTTTCCCGAGGAAATTAGGGTTGATGGGTTTATCGCCATAGGAACCTAGGGTTGAAAGGGTTAATATAGATATATGAGGGCAGAAAGAGACGTAATATTTGACTAGCTGTGGGATTTATTTATTTTATTTGCAGTTTTTATATACCGACATTTGTTTAGTAACCTCATTAGATTAGCAATCTTGTGCTCCTACCATGTGACAGGGGCCAACCAATGGCACCGGTAGCCCCTGTGACATATTAAGGGCAAAGGCTATCGGCGCCATTTTGAACACCGGCAGCCCGAGTGTAGGAGATCGCTCCAGGACCCCCAGGGACTTTTGGCAAGTCTTGGGGGGGTCAGGAGGGTGGGGGTTTATTCATTAGTGATACGTTGTATTCGTGGAGGTTCGCCATACGTTTCGTGACCCCCATGAATACAACGAATATGGCATATACGTTGCGGATTGCCAATATGTTGCAAATGAATGCACACCCCTAATGCTCACTGCCTGCCTGACTTTGGCCTGGACCTCTATACCATATGTTTGCTGCCTGCCCTGATCTCTGCCTACTACTTGACTTTGTCTGGAACCCAAGGCTCAACCTGCAGAGAATGGGACTGGTTTAAGTGAAGTCGGTGTGGGCTTAATAGATTTGCCTAGTAAGCTGCATCAAATATGCCACAGCCCGAGGGCTCATATCCGTGATAACCAAATGGCGTATCTATTTATTTATTTATTATTTTTATATACCAACATTCAATCTGAGATATCACATAGGTTTACATTGAGGTACTGTAGGTATTTAAGGCTTACAATCTAAGGGGTAGATTTATAAAAGTACGCCCGCGCGTAATTTTGTTCGCGCACCAGGCGCAAACATTTTAATAGATACGCGCAGTCTCCTGGTTTAATAGAACCCTGGTCTCCTGGTTCGTAGCCTACTGCTCTAACCACTAGGCTACTCCTACTCCCTGCTCTAACCACTAGGCTACTCCTCCTTCCCATCCACACCAACAGCTCAGCTCTACAATCTCTACCCTCCCTTGTCGCATGCTTTCTTGGATTTAGATACTGTCATTATCTTTACCACCTCCACTGGGAGGCTATGGCATATATCTACTACCCTTTCTGTAAAGAAATATTTTCTTAGCCTACCCCCATTCATCGCATGATCCCTTGTTATAAAGCCTCCTTTCTATTGAAAAAGTCCTGCCTCTTGCTTATTCGTACCTTGGACTTACTGACAAAATAATATAGCTGGTTAAGTGGTGATGTATTAGGTTTAAGAAAAAAAAGATTGTCTGTCTACTAGCCTGAGCATAGTCTTCCCTCACTCTCCCACTCTAGCTCCAAAGGCTCAGTCTGCAAGACCGAGCCTACAGCCACTTGCATAAAGCCCCTTCCATGTAATATTTACAAAATATATGGACTCAGCCCATCCCCCCAAACCCCAGCTTTCAGGTCCAGTATACATGTATTTATTTATTTAAAATCTTTTCTATACTGTCGCTAAGTTATATACCATCACAACGGTTTACATGTAGGCACATAAATTAATGTAGGTAAGGGCGTACTATAGTACATTCTAACAGGTGCCGCCAAAGGTTCAGTTACACTATGGGGTAGATTTTTAAAAAAAGCGTGATCGCGTACTTTTGATTGCGCAGCAGGTGCAAACAAACGTACGCTGGATTTTATAAGATACGCGCATAGCCGCGCGTGTTACGCTTGGGCTCCGGACAGGAGTCGTGCACACCACCCAGCAGGGTGGCTCCAGGTGGAGAGAGACAGGAAGCTCGAACAGAGTCAGGTACCAGGCTGGGTCAGGGCAGGCAGCAAGAATCAGAGTCTGGGTTCAGGCTGGGTCAGGGCAGGCGGCAAATGGCAGTGTCTAAGTACAGGCTGGGTCAGGGCAGGCGGCAAGTGGCAGTGTCAAGTACAGGCTGGGTCAGGGCAGGCGGCAGTCAGCAGTGTCTGGGTCCAGACTGGGTCAGGGCACAGTAAGCAGGGCAGGGCAGGTCAGAAGGCCCGTAGGCCACACACACACACACACGGAAGGCCCGTAGGCCACACACCAATAGCGGGGCAAGGCAGGTCAGAAGGCCCGTAGGCCACACACACACACACGGAAGGCCCGTAGGCCACACACCAATAGCGGGGCAAGGCAGGTCAGAAGGCCCGTAGGCCACACACACACACATGGAAGGCCCGTAGGCCACACACCAATAGCGGGGCAAGGCAGGTCAGAAGGCCCGTAGGCCACACACACACACACACGGAAGGCCCGTAGGCCACACACCAATAGCGGGGCAAGGCAGGTCAGAAGGCCCGTAGGCCACACACACACACATGGAAGGCCCGTAGGCCACGCAAGGCAAGGCAAGGCAAGGATAGGCCCGAAGGCCACGCAAGGCAAGGCAAGGCAAGGATAGGCCCGAAGGCCGCGCAAGGCAAGGCAAGGCAAGGATAGGCCCGAAGGCCGCGCAAGGCAAGGCAAGGCAAGGATAGGCCCGAAGGCCGCGCAAGGCAAGGATAGGCCCGAAGGCCACGCAAGGCAGGCTAGAGCAGGGAGCCCAGGTGAGCTCGATGCCGAAGCACCGAGGCAACTGTCAGGCAGGGTTAAGAGGGCACACCCAGAGCATAGAGTGGACATAGGAGATGGACTGGGCCTGTCAGGAAAGCCAGCACTAGAGGGACCCCTGGTGGTGAGGCGGTAGCACAGCAGCCACAGCCGTAACAGTACCCCCCCCTCAAGGCCTCCCCCTCCTCCTGGATCCCATCTGTGCAGGAGGTAATCAAGAATAACGGGAGACCACTCCGGGGGTGATGCGGCAGGGTCAACTCCTTCCCGAGGAAATAAGGCAGTCCATAACCCCACCTGGGGTGATAAGGCAGACACAACCCCAACCTGGGGCAGAAAAATAGTCCATAACCCCTCCTGGGACAAGGCGGCAGGGTTAGACCCCTCCTGGGGTAGCAGAGGCGGTGCAGATTTCCATAACCCCTCCTGGGGTGACAAGGGGAACACAAACCCCACCTGGGGCAGAGAAATAGTCCGTAAACCCTTCTTGAGGCGATAGTAGGACCGGTCCGGACCCTTCCAAGGTCGGCATCAAGACCGGTACAGACCCCTCCAGGGGCGGCCAGCTGGGCCAGTACAGCAGGCTCGGATCCTACTCGGGCAATTGTAGCAGGCTCGGACCCCTCTCGGGGCGTTGAAGCAGGCTCGGACCCCTCTCGGGGCGTTGTAACAGGCTCGGACCCCTCTCGGGGCGATGAAGCAGGCTCGGACCCCTCTCGGGGCATTGTAGCAGGCTCGGACCCCTCTCGGAGCGATGAAGCAGGCTCGGACCCCTCTC
This sequence comes from Rhinatrema bivittatum, assembly GCF_901001135.1. Taxonomy (NCBI): domain Eukaryota; kingdom Metazoa; phylum Chordata; class Amphibia; order Gymnophiona; family Rhinatrematidae; genus Rhinatrema; species Rhinatrema bivittatum. The sequence goes on along the minus strand of NC_042623.1, from coordinate 2,670,369 downwards.
GGGGCGATGAAGCAGGCTCGGACCCCTCTCGGGGCGTTGTAGCAGGCTCGGACCCCTCTCGGGGCGATGAAGCAGGCTCGGACCCCTCTCGGGGCATTGTAGCAGGCTCGGACCCCTCTCGGGGCGATGAAGCAGGCTCGGACCCCTCTCGGGGCGATGAGGCAGGCTCGGACCCCTCTCGGGGCAGAAGCAGGCTGAAGCAAGACGGAGACATCAGGTCAAGGGCTGAAGCGAGACACAGGAAAGGCCCAGGCGAGCAGGAACTCCGATGCTGGGATACTCACATCCGAAGCCCCCTCGGCTGGCAGAAGCTCAAGAGCCCGTGGGACGAATCCCTCCTGTTGGCCACTCCAGGGCCCAACAGGACAGAAGGCTCAGGAACCAGGTCAAGGCAGAGACAGGTAGACATCCGGACAAGGGCTGAAGCAGACACTGAAGACAAGGCTGGACGGGAACATTGCACTGTCCATCAGGGCGCCCTACTCAGCCCACCCGTGGGACTGAGTCGCGGACCACCCTGTCCCAAACGCGCCCTACACAGCCTAGGAAGGCTGGTCGCGGACCACGCTGAGAAGGAGGGCGCGGGGAAGACCCAGGCGAACAGGAACTCCGATGCTGGGATACTCACATCCGAAGCCCTTTCGGCCGGCAGGAACAGGAGCAGACAACAGGCACACGTCAAGGCAGACATCAGGAAACACGTCTAGGCAGACATCAGGAAACATGGAGGACCTGGACCGGCAAGGTTACAGACAACTGTAAAGCACAATCTGCAGGCCAAAGACAAGCAGGAGTCGGAGTCACGGACCGGAGTCAAGGCAGGCTGAAGACAAGCAGGAGTCAGAGTCACGGACCGGAGTCAAGGCAGGCTGAAGACAAGCAGGAGTCGGAGTCACGGACCGGAGTCAAGGCAGGCTGACGACAAGCAGGAGTCGGAGTCACGGACCGGAGTCAAGGCAGGCTGACGACAAGCAGGAGCCGTAGTCACGGAGGACCTGGATCAGGAGAGGCCACAGGCAACTGTGTAACCCAATCCGAAGGCCACGCAAGGCAAGGCAAGGCAAGGATAGGCCCGAAGGCCGCGCAAGGCAAGGCAAGGATAGGCCCGAAGGCCGCGCAAGGCAAGGCAAGGCAAGGATAGGCCCGAAGGCCGCGCAAGGCAAGGATAGGCCCGAAGGCCACGCAAGGCAGGCTAGAGCAGGGAGCCCAGGTGAGCTCGATGCCGAAGCACCGAGGCAACTGTCAGGCAGGGTTAAGAGGGCACACCCAGAGCATAGAGTGGACATAGGAGATGGACTGGGCCTGTCAGGAAAGCCAGCACTAGAGGGACCCCTGGTGGTGAGGCGGTAGCACAGCAGCCACAGCCGTAACAGCGCGTATCCTCTAAAATCCTGGATCGGCGCGCGCAAGGCTGCCGATTTTGGGCAGCCTGTGCGCGCCGAGCCGCGCAGCCTGCCTCCGTTCCCTCCCTTCCTCTACCTAACCCACCCCCCCGGCCCTATCTAAACCCTCCCCTTACCTTTGTCCCTAGATTTACGCCTGCGAGAAGCAGACGTAAATCTACGCGCGCCAGCAGACTGCTGGCGCACCGTCTTCCAACCCGGGGGCTGGTCCGGAGGCCTGGACCACGCCCCCAGGCCGGCACCACGCCCCCGGTCCTGCCCCCGAAATGCCACGCCCCGCCCCCGAAACGCCGCATCATCCGGACAAGCCCCCGACACGCCCCCTTTGAAAAACCCCGGGACCTACGCGCGTCCTGGGGCTCTGCGCGCGCCGGCGGCCTATGGAAAATAGGCGCGCCGGCGCGCAAGGCCCTGCTCACGTAAATCCGCCCGGATTTACGTGAACAGGGCTTTTAAAATCCGCCCGTATATTGTTAAAGACAATCAATTGTTTGGTGAAGTAGGTCATGACCAGGTGTACTTATAAGGTACTGTTCACGGGTAAAATTCATATTCATAGTGTTACAATTATGTTTAATGTGATATAGAGTTCATAGACTATTTTACTGCACATTCTTAGAATAGTGCTGTGTGTTGGTGCTCTTTCGCCTATTCCTGTATATTTTCTATTCTCCAGTCTCTTTATAAAATGCTTGTTTAAAAAGCCATGTTTTTAAGCTTTTCTTAAATGTTTTGAGATCTCTTTGTAATCTGATCTCTAGAGGCATTGTTTTCCATAGCGTAGGGCTTGCTAAAGATAAGGCCCTTTCTATCACTTGGGTTAGTCTTGCTGTCTTTACTGAAGGAATGGTTAAGAGTGCTTTATTTGCTGATCAAAGGTTTCTGTGTGGGACGTGTACTCGCAATGCTGTGTTTAGCCAGTCTGATTTTTCACCATGGATTAGTTTATGTATGATACATAGGGCTTTGTATTTAATTCTGTGTTCAATGGGTAGCGAATGTAATTCCGCCAGGGTTTCAGTTATATGGTCCCTCCTCCTTTTTCCAGTTAGTATTCTAGCTGCTGTGTTTTGAAGTATTTGAAGTGGTCTTAATGTTGTGTTCGGGAGTCCTAGTAGAAGGGTATTACAGTAGTGAGTGCTGGAGAAAACTAGTGTCTGCAGTACTGTTCTGAAATCATTTAGTGTTAGTAATGGTTTTAGTTTTCTGAGTATCATGAGTTTTGCATAGCCTTCTTTTACTTTTAGTGATATGTGCTGCCTTAGATTGATTTCAGGGTCCATTATTATTCCAAGATTTCGTACTTTTTCAGCTAGTTCAATTTTCTGGTTGTCTTTGAAGATTATTGGAGTTTGGATGATTTCAATATTTTTCCATTCTAAGTGTAGAAATTCTGTTTTTTCAATATTAATCACAAGTTCCATTTGGTTTAGCAGTTGTTTTATAATGTCTA